>NC_142385.1:6997500-7245000 GCF_059441005.1 Hippichthys cyanospilos
GTAATTATGCGCATCACTGTCATCACAATGAACACGCGAGTCAACCAAGGGGGAATTGTTACACACGATATCGGGACTGAATTTCAATAGGCACTTGAGTGAAACCCAGGCAGAGGTGAATAATAACAATTACGCCTAAATACAGCAGGGGTATTATGTAGTTGATTTGATGGCTCCATATTAACTAGTGTTTCTAGCGGTCATTGGTAGTTAACGAGTTAAGCAAAAACTCCCATTGAGCCCTTCATGACTAATATTTACTGTAAATGCTTCGTGTTGAGACTCATCTTTGTTTGATTAATAAAAGAACTGGTCCATGGCTCATCAATCAAACTTCTCCTAATATCTTCCTTGATTAACCACCAGGCATGAAAACTTGGCAGAGTTGTGTTGACACAATCCCCGCAAGCTCCAAACTATGTATCAACACTTGTGCCTTTTTCACATATCCCCTAGGCTGTTTTTTTTTTTTTTGTCGAGAGCAGACAAGTTGGGCTATGCACGCACTGCAGCTCCAACGCCCACCGGGCCCATGACTGAACATGTTTCAGTCCATCCAGCCGTCCATGAAAACATTTAGAAAGTCTTCAAGTTGCGACTCCTTACAGGATATCAAATGCAAATGAAACAAGCTTCCTGTGTGTCGGTAAAGGAAAAAAAATAACATGGCAAGAATAAATAAAGCTTCCAGGCAGCACATGGCCACTTTAGGTAATGCTAGATGATGTGTTTACATCAAAACTCCATTTCTGCTTCTTCTTTTAGTTCACACCAACAGTTCCACTACATAACATTTTGCTGGAAGCCAAGTAGCGTTCTCACTTGATTTGCAGGCAGTTAGTCACATTGCGCAATCATCTTAAACAACCGTCTAGTGTTGGCAAATGTGTGCTTGAAACGCATTTACAATCGCCTATCAGCAGACCCAATTGATGTATATTGGCCTTTTATTCACAGCTGTAGTTCACAGTAACTGCAAATGACTGTTATTATTGAGAACATTTGTTCAAGCTCATGTCTTAATTGGACGTTTGAGAAATGTAATAAAAACAAGTCTTAAAAATGAAGCCTTTTCACAAATGAGGGAAATGTGCATGATTATTTTGGTCAGCTGGCCTGGAGAACATTTACTGCCACCGAAATACAGTATAAATTTGTTTTGTACATTTTTTTTTTCTCTCGGGGAACAGGGTCTTTCTCATTCCACTGCTTTAGAATTAAGATCCGCACAGTTTTTAATATGAAACTTACAGAATGGGGTGCAAATCTCAGCTTATTGATGATGCGTTGGAACATAAAAGTTGTCACATTTGTTCCGACAGCTGTTTAAAATGAATTTTTGGGTGCAGAATCCAAAACAGACCTGTTTTCCCTCAATGACATTCAGTTTTGAGCTACGGGCTGAAAAAAACAAAATGTTGATAGAACCCCCCCCATATTGTTCTTCAGTGTTATTCTGGAAATAATCACAAAAACATTAGAAGTTATTGTTTGTTTTCATAAAAAGCTGGGTTTTTTTTTTTTGTCAAGAACTAGCATTTTTGGTTAAAACGAAGCAATGCTCTCTGGCTGATTATTAAAAGATAACAACATAAAAAAGCCAGACAATCTTTTTTAGGGGACAGAAGACATTTTAGTCTTTGTTTTAATACGGCCAGTGTGTATATTGTCACAGAATATAAGATTTGGTGACCTTAGAAAGATAAAGGAGTGTCCTGATCCGATATTGACAGCCTATTGGAAAAAAAACAAAAAAACAAAAAACATGACAGTATCAAATTATATCACTATATACCGTATTTTCAGGCTTTAAGCCGCGACGTTCAATGTTTTGAGCCCTGTGGCTTATAGTCCAGTGCTTATCTGTGTGTTTCTTTTTGTTTTGTTTTTTTGCTAGCCACCAGCAAGCAAATGTGTGTATCTGTTCGAGGTTTGAATTTATGGAACAACTATCAAATAGAACTGAAAAGATGTGAATCAATGGACGGCCATTGAAAAGGAGTTAAAACAATATATTATTAAAAAAATATATACATGTCTAAATTTAATAAGAGAATGCATAAAATTTTGGGTAAATTTGTGATTTGTACATTTTATATACAGTACACAGGATATGTGATTTTATTTATGTATTTATGATTGTATATGAATTAAGTAGAATGTGTTATGTTCACTAAAATAAACATCACAATCAAACAAAGATGCCATTGAAGTATTGATTTCGATTTTGAACTGCTATTTAACAAACAGATATCCATCCATCCATCTATTTTCTATAAATATGTTAGGACTAAACATGCAGGCATATTCACTCTGTTAAAGAGAGGATGTTACTGTTGGCAGACAAATACAAAAAGTCCGGCAAACAAGGTATATACATTTTCAGACAAAAGCACTCATATACAAGTAGTCCATTCGAGACTCCACTCCTGCTCTTTGTCTGGATCAAGCATAGAGGTACAACTACTCAATTCTTGAGTAGTCACAGATACCAGGTACTGATACCACTGGTACGTTATAGAATTGAACGAGTGGCAATATGAAGCGTCACTGAAAGTTCTGAACTCCTGTTTTCATGGAAAATTGAGTCTAAATTTGAACCTAAATTCAATCAATCGGTGTCGATTGATTGAACCTAAATTAAAATTTTTGGAACTTGGGCAAAAAGCTGGATAAAAGATGATGTGCAATTTTAACAAACTCACCTAATGTTGGATGACGTCTTGATGGAGGGCTGAACTTCTGTTTCGGAAGTTATACGAGTGTCCCTTTTCAGGTAAGTGCTTTTCTCTATTTCATAATCTGCTTTGATATCAGTGTCAGGATCAACTTTATTTCTCAGGGCTCTCCTGGTGTACGTGTGCTCGGATCCATTATCCTCACATTTTTCCTTCGTCTTGGTCGGCGTCTCAGACGAATCCAAAATTTTTCTGTCCCGACTGCGGACATACTTGGAAGTGAATTCGTCAGAGGTGCCGTAGCGCTCTGCCAGCTCCCGCCTCCGTTCGGCTTTGTAGCGGGCGATACGCTCGGCTTTGGTCTCCGGGGCGGAGCTCTGTAAGGTGTCGATGGCGTCCATTTTGCACTAGGATGAGGATGACGATCAGGTGAAGGATTCAAAGTAGATTCACTCAGATGCATGCAATGAATAGTTCCATCAAAATGACAGCGCTGCAGAAAAAAAGACAGAAAGGCATCATTAATGAAAGATAATCGTATGAGTGGCCTTATAACGTCTAACTCTCAACGTCTGAAGTCAAACTCGATTTGAAATGACACGGAGTGTGGCGCCGGGGTTCGGCGGGAACAGGCCACAGTTTGCTCAGCTGTTGGTGCTGCAGGCCCAACCTTTAACAGCCCCTTGTGAGAATGATGTCAGCCGGCTCTGCTTGGAGACTCTTATGACATCAATTCCATCAAACCGTGGAAGCCAATTGGAAAAGGCAAAAAAGCATTATTGAAAGACTTGATCCCAATTATACATCCCAACTAATTGGGGTATTTAATCGCCTTGACTATTATCCAAACCTCATGACCACGCTGTATTTACTACAAACACAGATGCAAGAGAAACTAAGTTTCCCACCAAAAGAGTAAATGTGTCTGCGTGTATTAGCCACGGCACGTCAGCCAGCCGCCACGATGCAAAGCTGTGAATATAATCATTGCATTTTGACATTTTGCGGAATATTCAATAACATTTTTGACAGCCTTACAAAAAAATGTGGTTAAGCAAATTAGAATGCCGCGCTGAGCTCATTTTTGTTCCACTGAATATTCAAAGAGAAGAAAACCACACGTCACACAACGGCACATTTACGGTTTGTTCCACATGGAAAGGGGGCAAGGGTGGGGGAGCTGTTCCACAGACACAGCATAAGTAAGCTCAAGGTGCTTTGGGGTGTTGTGAATTAAGATGCTGTAGAAGAGATGTATTTATGATGGGGCAGGTATTAAGAATGATGGGTTTTTACGTGTGGTGTGCCACAAGGCTCTATACCTGACCCAGTTTTGTTTAGCTTTAATATGTTACCACCTGGAAATGCCCACTCATTGTTTTGAGTTTAGTTGTTCTCAAAATTGGTATTAGTCTGGAGATTGCTCTGAAGACTACTTTTTAAAGCATATTGTCCCGGACTTGAAGACATTTTTGCTTGATCTTTTCGCCGTATGGGGCAGAACGGAATTGGGATTTTTGATTAAGGCCGACTCTATCACAAAACACCAGCACCAATTCTGGTTTTCATACTTAAGGAGGCTTCCATTTGGTCTTCAACTCCTCCTGGTCTACTCAACTTCACAGAGCATACACAGAACTTCTACTTCGATTATTGCCAGGACACCTTTTTGGATGTGTCAGTGAAGTTCGGGGAAAAACATTCTATTTAAAAAAAAAAAAAATTAAAAAAGAAATACCACTACTGCCACCACCATTACCACTTTCACTTCTGCTGTGATCTGTGAAAAAATCCATTGGTCAATTGCTCAATGGTAACATAAGCATCTCCAAACCGGAAGTTGTGAGTTTGATTGCTGACCCTGGCAAACATGTCCAAGTATCCTTAAAAAAGATACAGAACCCCCTCGTTGCTCCTCCTCCACATCATTAGTCGGTGAATGTCGGCAACTGTAAAGCGTTTTCTGGGTCTTGTAAGGTAAAAAAGCTTTGTATAAATGAAGAAGCATACAGCACATTTACATATTTTTTTTAGAAGCTGAATAACAACTTTGCCTTGATTTGAAATTTGTATCAATGTATATCAAAATCAATATGGCGGAATTTGTTAGGGTTGCAAAGACATTTGGGAAAAAAAATGAGACGAGCATCATTTCCGATACCTTGCCTTATTTCATTGAATTTCCTCTTTGAGAAGTTTTACAATCACAAACTAAAATTTGTAAATCAGAACAATTGAAAATTGTTATTTCATAAAATTCAAAATAAATGGGTTTTTTTTGGTTTTGGTTAGTCTTTCTTTAAAATGATTTGTCATAGTTTTGTTGGGACAGGATTTGTGTAACAAAAGTAAGGTGTCCGTACACGGTATCAAGAGTTGAGTACTCGTACTGGTATGTGTCTGGAGAAAAGTGGTATCTAACATTCCTAGAAAAAAAAGATAGCCACAATTTTAGTCTTTTTTTTTTTTCCTTTAGGATTTCTCTTTAGTAATAGTATTAGTACAGTAATATATACAGTCGTGGTCTTGTTTCTTTCTCCAAAAGTATTGGTCTTTTCGCTGTCTCCTTGATTTCTACTTTCGCTAATATCAGGATTATTTGATGTGGTCTTGATGAAAACAATAGTTGTTTTGCTGAAGATATATATGCCACTGTAAGTGCAACTAAAATTTAAGTCATTGTGTTTGGTGAAACTGTCCATGGCATTGACATTGTTTTCTTTACAGCTCCTGCGTAAGAACCTTGCAGCCCTGTGATATCTCCACGCAGCCATACAGTATGTGTTGATAAGCACATGATCTCGTTCTGATGGCAAAAAGTGGATTTCAGAGGGAAAGCAATGCCTGTGCAAGTTTGCAGTATTAGTAATGAGAAGAAAAAAGCAGCCAAGTGAATGAGGGGTCAGTGCAAGCCTGCTCATAAAGCGGAACCAATTTTAGCTTACTCTAAGAACATTTTCTGTTATGATATAAGTTGAGCTTGAAGAAATCTCAAAGGCCCTCACTCTGACACATGATGACCACCTGCTGGGCAGTGAACACAAGCCAGAATCAAGTTTCTTTCCTAGAAATATTACAGTATTCACCCCGACCCCTTGTAATCCTCCCCCGCTTGACAAAACACAGCAAGGATCAACTGGAGCCCCTTTTCACATGGACTTTCTACAAAATTGGAATATTTGAAGTGGAACAGTAGAGTTCACCAAGCGTGTTCATTCACACAGCCTACCGTGGAAGGCAGTCAGATCTAGCATCTAATGTGATTCTTACTTGTCGGTAAGGGATGGAGAAGTGGATCTTGAGTTTTAAATACTCCGATTGGCAGCTTACAAATTTGAGTTGTGTCACCTCTTTCAAGATAGTCTTCAAAGACTGTATCTTAGCTTACAATGACAATCCGAAAGGGGACCCACAGACACTGTTTACAGCCAATTTTTTACAGTTTCTAAGTTTATGGCTTTTGCTATTCAATATCCTAAGATTAGAAATGCAAAATGTGACAATATTTTGTGCAGTTTATAAAGAGCACAAAAACACAAACTATCAATAGTTTCATGTATAACTGACACTTTTTGGTCATTGCTTCATTGCCAAATATGGTTCCCAAGGTGAGGTCACCAGTCAAAGCTGAACGACAAAACCAATCTAAAATAGTTACTTTACTCACTATTTGGAACCCCTTCCTCACATGTCACTCCTATCCTTGTGAATTGCCTTAAGAAGGCAAAAAGGATCCTGAGGCTGGATGTTGACTTCAGGAGTAGGTACCAGCTTACATAAGTCACCAAAAATCAGTTCCTAAAAAAGGAGTGCAAAACAGCACACTAAGACTTGAGCGAGGACAACCAGAAGGGTCGGGCTACTTTGCTTGGAGTGTGGCACTGTTATTAGAAGCAACAGGCATTAAACGTGACTCATATATTTGACAAAATTCAAAAATAGGACTGATGTTGACAACAGCGTCAGTTGCTCTAGTTTAGCTTCACGAACCTGATCCACCTTGGTTGGTATGTAGCTAGACCAGTTCTACCAGCAAATTCAGGGCTGTTTTATTTCTGATCCTCTAGGCCATACAAAACAAATGGAATACTCTGGTGCCAGTCATGGGGGTGCTCTTTTAACCCAGTGTTTCCCACTGGGGCTTATTACTTGGAAGGGAAGAAGATCTGTTAACAAAAGTCAAGCGTGACGCTTCCTGGCCTCCATATACAATATGTCATGCAACTTAATTTAATCAGGAAGCATTATACTCAGAAAGTTGGCAAACCTCCAGAGGCCTCTTTCAAGAGGCGATTGATAAAGAAATGCGAAATATTTGTTTGGCTTCAACAGGCAGGCGTCCACTTGGAAGTTCAAGTGCTTCATCGTGGCTGAGGAAAGAGTTCATGTTAAATGACTTTTTTGCATGAGGCCAAGAAATGGAAGGTTGAACAACCAGACAGCAACACAACAAGATGTAACACGTTTACAAGAATTTAAGATGAGATAGGATGCAAAATGAACTATACTAATATTTTGTGACTTCAGCTCAGAAAAAAGAGCAATGTTTAAAACTAGATGGGCCGATTTCGTTCTGACTTTATAACCAAGCGTCCCTTCTTTTCAAGGTGTCCTACTGATATTATTGGGGGAACTTGGCAAAGCATAAAGGAACAGTGCACTTTATTTTCATATTAAGAGCAAATTAACTAGAACATGAAGCAACATTTTGCAAATTTGTGCTCTTGTAATTCCTTTACAAAATGTTTGTTGATTTTCATACGGATGTGCGCAGCATGGTTAGGGACGCGGCGGAAAAAATATTTCATCATCGTAAAAAGCTTGACAAATACTGCTTTGGAGTGCCATAACTGTATTTACAATAGTCCAAACAGTCCTCTAAAATGTTGAAGTTGACCTGAAGCACTTTTGTCCACATATTTGTTTTCCTCTTCCACAATACACATGTCCACACAGGAGGACAGAAGGAATGCTGGTTACGCCCAACTCATAAATTCTGCTTTCTTATGAGAAAAAGGGGATCTTGGCTAAAGAAAAACATATATATATACCAGGTGTTTTTCCGCTAATGAGCAATGCTTGAAGAGGTCTAGAGACTGGTTGCTAGGTATCAGATTTGCAACAACAACAGCTAAAAATGTAACATATTACGCTTCGAATATTTGCATTGGCAAGGGAACATTCGCATAAGACTTATGCCCTAAACATCAACAATATTTCTCTTCGGTTCATATTTCCAACAAAATCCTAAGGGCATCGAAAGGATGTTCAAGCAAACTACACAGAGTCTTTCGGACGTGTCGTGCAAAAAAAAAAAAAAAAAAGAGGATGCAGTTTAATGGAGTCAGGTCCTGACATAATCTTCCTGGAGGGAACACACAGAGAATAGAAACTTCCTTTAGATGAAAAAAAGAAAAAGAAATAAAAACTAAAAACAAAGGCAGTGCATAGAATGAAGGGAAACATGATAGATGGGAGTGTGGTTAACAGTGGCATTGCAAACCAGACTTTACACTAGGACTAGGCAATAAATCAGATACATTCTAATCATTTGCTGTTAATAAAAAGCGATGATTTGAAAACTAGTTCAATTAGAAGCAGAAGGCTGGATGGGTGGTTTAAAAGATGTGTTTACAATAGTTACCAAATACTTTATTGTGCCACCCAAGCAAAAAAGCTATTAATAGCTATTTTAGCTATGTTAAAGTTTGTTTGAACTTTAAAAAAAGAAAATAAATCAGTTGTTCACTGAAAAAACTAAAAAAAATGCCTTTTACCACATTCAACACATTTTTTTTTTTAAAAGCTTGGATTAGGGAAGATTAGAAAATACACACTACATTATGTTTGAAAGACTCACTAAAGAAATGTGCAAATAAATGTTAGCATTCTGGTTTTGTTTTAGTTCTTCTTAGCTCAGTGTACCTTAACTAGGGAACTGTTTTTAAAACAGGAACTGTGCAAGACAAACGTCTAACTTCAAAGAGGTAGCTTGTTGACTCAACTCTGCAAGCAAACATATACAAGTACCCTGTTTAGAACCTGCCGCAAAAACAAAAGAAGATCTTCTAACCGTGACAGGCAGCATTAGAGGGTATTGGAACCTTGACTTTGAAAAACCACGGTAAACCGTCAAACCCGGACTATGCGACATGTGACCAACCATGTGACCATTCCAATCACTAACTGCTCTAGTAAGTTACCATAAAAGCCCATCTTCAAAATATTGTAACCAAACTGTAGCTAATAAAACTTGATCAGAAAACAACATAGGGTGTACAGTGGGGGTATCATGTCAGACTGGCCATGTCACACATTTTAAGCCACCCTAAAACAACAATCAGCCTCACGTTGAGGCACCAATGTGTTTCACATTAAAAAGCAATCACTGAGTACTTAACGGCGATTTAAGTCTCGGACCCGCAAGCTTTTAATCACAATTGCGCCGTGAAACACTTCACCCTATTGAAATGTGACCACACAAATAGACCGCTTCAAAAGGGTGTTTGTTAAAAATCCCACTCAATCAAATGACTCACCTCTTCCCTGGATATGAGAGGAAAAGGAGAGAGAAAGGGGTTACAGTGACAGAGGAAGGAAGGAAGGAAGAAAGTACTCAGGGTGGAGGATACAAAAAAGGGAAGGAGGATGAAAGGGCGTGTATACTGTAGCATAAACTGGAGAGCCTCATGAAGGGAAAGTAGGCTGAAAAGAATGGGCTTTTGTGGGGGTGGATGCTGTGGCTTTGTGGGGCATATGTCTCCGGGGTGCCATGGAGGCGTAGCGTGTCAAAGGGGCAGCGCGAGGACAAGATCTGCTGCATGACAAGACAGGAAGAGGAGGACGGGGTTTAAAAAAAAAAAAAGGGGGGGGGGGGGGGGGGGGCTAAAACTAATCCATGGATCCGTATTGGTACCCAGACATAAACTCCCTCAAATCCATTTTACCAGAACTCCCGCGGACTGAAGCCAGTCAGCCGTGAGCCAGTTGACATAACAAGGCCCCGGTTACTCATGCCTGCGAGCTGCTTTGTCTTAGTAGCGGACACTAAGAGTTCTGCTAGCCTACTTTTTGTGAAATTACATAAAGGTGGTAAAAATCCTCAACATCCAGCTTCATCAACTTCAGAGTGCCTCGTTGTCAGCCATGAGTGCTTGAGTATCACATAGAGAAGGCGGAGAGGTGGGGTTAAAATAAATAAATAACAAATCCAAATGTGCAAAAGGTTTTACGCTAGTGTGGCCACTTTCGAGTGCCTTGTTGCATAAAACTTTTCGTAGCTGAAACATGAGCAGAAACTGGAAAGATAAAATGACATATATTTTCCAGATCATAGCATTGGTATTTGCTTCACATTTAAGGAGAGCGGGGTCTCAGCGCATTCGGTCGACACGCCCACAACACTACACTTGAGAGCTGAGTTAATGGCATGATTTTTCCCGGATTTAGAAGTCTCATTTTTATATACCTAGCTATAGATAATTTTTTTTTCATCATTCAAAGTTGATAGGGTTA
The DNA here is from genome assembly GCF_059441005.1 of Hippichthys cyanospilos. Classification (NCBI taxonomy): domain Eukaryota; kingdom Metazoa; phylum Chordata; class Actinopteri; order Syngnathiformes; family Syngnathidae; genus Hippichthys; species Hippichthys cyanospilos. The sequence continues at coordinate 7,007,694 of NC_142385.1, forward strand.
TTAAAGACTGTTCTTTGTGGTATGTCAAATTACTATAATCACTATAAGGCGCACCTAAAAGCCTTAATTTTTTTAAAAAGCTGATGGTGCGCCTTATAATCCGGTGCGCCTTATATATGGATCAATATTGAGATTGGGATTGGTAGATGAGGAGTGAAGTGATAAAGTAAGCTTTACCTGTTTCTTTTGTGTGTTTACAGTTGAACAAGGTTGGTCATATTGACACTGAGTTATTATGCTAATGAGAGTTTAGAGTTATTTTTTGAGTTATCATTGTTATTACTTTCAGTATTACAATATTGTGACTGCACTGGAGGAAAAGATACCTGATATAAATGTTGCACTACATGTTATACCTTGCTGTTAAAAGATAAACTGTCATGGAAATACTAAAAAAATGAAATATAAGACAGTTGTTTATCCATTTTGGGAGTGAATGGAGTTGTCAGAAAACTGGTTTGTAATCTCCTAATAAAGTTTGACTGCTTCTACAGTTGTGCCTTATAATGCGGTGCGCCTTATATGTGAAAAAAGTTTTAAAATATGTCATTAATTGAGGGTGCGCCTTATAATTCGATGCGCCTTATAGTGCGGAAATACGGTGATTATTTTCACTTAACAGGTACGTTCACAAACATCCACATGATACGTCTTTTTTTATACAGTGTTAGGGATGTCATTGAACAGGTTACAAATACTTTAATATAAGTTGCCTCTTAATCATTTAATATTTAGCATTATAACAACCAAGCGGTGGCCATCACTTATTATTTTTGTTCCTAGTTGGGTGGAGTGTGGGGGTCCATAGTTAAGGTGTTGCGTTTATATTTTCAATTGCGGCAAAATACAATAATTCAAAAATCACTCTTGCTACAAAGGATAGCACAGAGGACCGTGTGTGTATTTTGTTCTATTTTTACACAGACTAGCTTCTTTGTCCTTGGTTTCCGGCCTTCTGTTTGCTGCATTGAAAAGAGCCATTAAATGTGGCGTATGGGAAAGCAAGCACACACACGCACACACTAAGACGACACACAAGTTAAAGAGTCGTGGAAAGCCTGCGGAAATGTACACTGTGGCTCTAAAACGAGGCAGAAAGCATGGAAAATGGTGTGTGAGTGTGCGCGTATATGTGAGAGAGGGAAGGGTGGGGCTTTATCTCACCGGGGATCATGTGCACACACGCACGCGCGCGCGCACACATACAATATGCTTCAGTGGACTTTTCATGACACACATGCTTTTTACTGGACAGATGTAGAGGCCACATTTAAAACATCAGCCTCCCACTCATGGCTACCAAACACTGCTTTGCTCCAGCTACACTTCAAATAATTTTATATCTAGAAAGGATGGAAAATGCACAAAGGCCAATGTGAATTGAATTGACTAACTTGTCATAAAAAATACACTTAAGAGGCGTTGTTTGAAGCGTTCCTGCTTGGTGTGTACCTTTACGATGTATAGGTCTTCTAACCACTTGCAGTCTTCAGGTTGACAATTAAAAGACGATTTTAAAAGATTTCATGAGGAGTAAAATTGTTTGCAAACAGAGACATTTACCATGGATGGACCCAAATGTTAAAAGATACAATGGGGAAAAAAAGTCAAAGTCCAAGAATTGACCCCTGGGGGACTCCACACACACACACACACACAAGTGCGCGCACAAACACACACACACACACACACACACACACACAAAACTGTTGGTGTAATTGTGTATCTGACAAATTAATGAAATTGCATACTAAGCAATTGGGGGTGAAACAAGTTATTGAGTAATTCCAGTACCTTTGTCAAATAAAAAAAAATGCTCGAGGCATTTTTCCTGCCTCAGATAACAGTTTATTTAGGGCACACAGAAAGAAGACAAGCTAATTGTAGCAATAAGTGCTCATGACAGGCATGACAGTAACACGTTCCCAACTTGAAAATAAACCTTACCTTCCCAAATAACATGGCTATCCGAAGCTTGGTACATTTTTATTTTGAAGAAGAACCTGGCCGTATGTCATGGCTCAATAGCTTACTTAACTCATTCAACAACTCTAGGGTGTCCTGAAGTTTATTTGATGATTATGCTAGTTAGGCATGCTAATAAAACACCTAATTACTCTGACATTGAATTATACGGTTCCTGTTGTCAGCGATTAGCAGCAGCTCCAGTATTAGCAGCTAGAAGCGGTAAGCAACGCTAGATGCTAGCAGTGTTAGTAGATAGCAGCATGCGAAACCCTCATAAATGCTGGCGAGAGCCATACGTTTACTTCTAAAAGGCAGTTAATTAGATATGAATGACTCAACACACATAGTTGCTGTTCCTACTGATCACTTTTGAAGAAACCAGACAGACTTGAATGTGGTGTTTTAGCCTAGACTTTGGTTTTGACGTCACATTTCATGAACAAAACATGGCTATATTTGTCCATAATCTCGAGATTAAGATAGTCTGCTCTAGTACAAAAAAACAGACTTAAAATCAAAACAATGTATTATAAGCGCAGATGTGTTTTATTGTCTTCTGTACCCATAATTTTCTTGAACAAATTTATCTGAAAACTTGATTATTAAATGGAATTTTCATATACCAAGCGATGTGATAGCTGAAAGACCTGCTCAGAACTGATACGAGCAATTTTTACAGTACTGCTTGATTGGGGCAGATTGGGAGAGGCTGTCTCGTCTCTGGAATCCCTCTATGGGGCTTCCCTCAGCTGTCTGGCGTCCAGCAAGCATAGCAGATACCATCTGGCTGGATGGAATGCTACCGAGTAGGGGATGGAGAGGTTAAGGGGGTCCTCTATCTTGCGAGGTAGTGGGCTTATAGCTTAGAGAAGGAAGCATTAAGAGTAGTGGTATTAACTAGTCCAAGAGGCATTTAAATACACACTACACATTTGGACTGTGTTGAGCACACATAAATCTTTACGCTTAATTATTTGTGTGTGTTTTATGGCAACATCCGCGATGCATGTGAATGCAGTAAAACTATGGCGAGCATGCATGGAGGGCTTTGCCTATAAACTTGCTTTGAACTTAAGATTGGAAACAGTCAGGTGTTAAGATCTAAGCTTTACGTATGGAATGATATCATGTGCTAATAATATTAGTGCCATAGTTTTTTTTTTTTTTGGTTTGTTAAAAACATCAATTTAAGAGCGCTTTTGGGGCTCTGTATTGAAAATGAAGGCGGTACACTCCAGTTGATAAACATGCCTTGTTGGAGGTCACTGACTGGCACTTCTTTACCGGGTCTCCTTATTGCTAACATTGTCACGTCCCCTCTTCATTGTCTAAATATTTATGCTTCTTGGCCATGCAGTCCCTTATCCAACTTTCCCGAGAGCCAACCAGACATTTGTAGAATGTGAATCAAGCAATATGCAAGTCAAGATGCAGGATTAAGACGTCGAGACTTGTATTAGAGCCTGAGAACATACATGTGTCATTTTAGACCTGGACCAGGTACAAACAGTCTCCGAGGAGTCTAATAATTTACCCTGTGGCTGATATTAGTGGTCTTTTTGTGGCAGGGCCTGACCAAACAGGCTTGTGAAAGAATGATTACATTACTCAGAGAAAGTTAGGGATATTTGAGGTCACCAACCTTTTTGGAACTGAAAGCTACTTTTCGGGTACTGATTAACACAGATGAGAGCCAGACTGATATGTTTTTTGTTGGGGCTGATAACTGAAATTTGGTGCAGTTACTCATTTTCAGTGAAAAAATGGCGTAAAGAAGATAACAATAATAATACTAAATCTAATTCTTATTTTTGGTGAAATATCGTCATTTATTTGTTTATTGATAAACTTCTTGGATACATGTTTTTGTTTTTTTTTAGATCTTAGGCAATAGACTTTTGGGGGGGCAGGATTCTGACAAAATGTTCAAGGAACGCCCATGTCATCAACGTGGCTTATAAAGGTAAAAACTAAAACTAAAAAAAAACTACTAGCTAGGAAATAGCTCACTTTTTTCATACCAATATAAGGTATTAAGTCTCGTCACAAATACCGATACCAAGTACCGACACCACTAGTACTTTTGTATATAAAAAAGACACTACAAAAATGACAAAAATTCTTTGCACTTCAAAGACAGACACATATGTCTCAATATAGAAATTTTCCATGAAAACAAATTTGTATTTATGTTTCAATTTTTTTTACATTTCTAGTTCCTAATCGTAAAACTGCCCCCCTGCCAAAACAAAACAAAAAAAAACAAAACAAAAAAAAATCTGTAGCAAGCCCTCTCTTATATATAGTTTGGTAAAATTTGAAATAGTTCCTAAAAAGTAAAACAAGATTATTAATAATCTGTAAAAAAAATTAAAAGAGAAAGAAATTTTAGTCCAAATGCCGAAAATCGGCCCGGCTGATAATCAGTCTATCCTCAAAGTTGGGGCTTCCAATTAGCTACAAGCACTGCTGAAATAACAAATTCACTCATATTTCATTAAGTAACATATCATCATCAATAGTTTATGTTGATCTGCACTGCCAGTCAAAAGTTTGGAAACACCTTTTAATTCACGCTTCTTTCTCTTCTTCTTCTGTTCTTCCAAAATTTTATATGACTTCCAAGTTAAGCAACCACTGTATTCGTTTACATGATTCATATTTATGGGCTCCAAAATCCCGCCCCAAAAATTCTGGAGCCAAGCCTTAGTATATAATTATGTGTCATCCCTGTCAACGGTCATATGAATGCATACAGTGACAGTCTTAGCCCTAGAAGACAGTTTTTTACTTAAACATGTTTGGATTCCTAACTGTCGCCTTGCAAAATTACATCTGCAAACTCTTCCTCATGCTGTATTTGTTTTTACAGGTGTTTTTATTATCTCCACAGGATTGCATTCTCACAGTGTTTAGAGAGGGATTACCCAGGGACTGGAGAAAGATACAAACACCACGCAGCAACATCTTTCTCAAGAGGGTGGTTTTCCAACGCTTCATTTGGGGTGAACAAAGAGAAAAACAGACATTATCCTAAACAAGTACAAATTCAGGGGAACCTGTTACACCGGACATTACGGTAAATGCATGTTATTGTGCGAACTACCGTAACGCGCGGCGAATGTTGATTAAGGAAGGAAACTAATGCAAGTGGTTGAGTCAGTGTATAACAGTTTCGACACAAATATCCCACTAGAAGAAAAAACAACAACCAAATCAAACAGCAGCCATTTTTGTAGTTACATGCCCATTACTCATTGTTGTGAAGACACAACAAATGATAAAGTAACATACCTGCAATGAAGGCCGTTGCGTGTGTATGAGGGAGCTGTCACACACAACACTTCGACTGACACATTATTCAGGAGACGGACTTTTAAGTTTTACTTTCCAAGCAAACTAGTATGAAAGAAAAAAATGCGAAGGATGATCAAAGAGCTGCCGTTTGAAAGGCGGTCAGTGTGGCCACCACGCGACTAACATAAACAATGCAAATAAAAAAGGCTGTTTCTTCAGAGATATAAAAGAGACACTTGAGCTTCCAGTAATGTGTCAGCCACCGGAGGAGCGAGTGACCTTGTAGCTCGGTGCACTGACGTCGAAGACAAAAAGAAGCGACAGTCAGCAAGAAGTGTCCGACTGTCGGCAGTTTTGCAGTCATCTCCAACTTAAATCACCTTCTCGTTTCTGATTGGCTCACATCGCTGGGGGCCCGTGTTGCGTTTACTTACGTCCGTTAAAATGATGACTATCGTAAGCATCCATCCATCCATTTTGTTTTTTGCGGCACATCTTCACTCGCAAATTTGAATAAATCGATAATAAATGAAAGCAGACGTCAACCACAAAGATACAAAAGGAGAGGTCAACTAGTCAAGGGACCAACTTATTGAAATTGTTTACAAAAACACTCATTACTGAAAATCTTTTAAACACTCTATTAAAATGAGCTTTTTATAGTTTTTTGCCAATGATATGTTCTCTCGTTCTTTGGGGGTTACGTTCCAAAAAATACCCTTTTGAGTCTTTTGCTGAAAATATAAATATATAGAATCAATATTTTTTTGTCTGGCCCGACGTTGGAGGAAAACTATCACGAAAAATAGCGAGGTAAAACTGCATTAGATATGGTCATAAATGAAAATGCATGCGTGTCAAACATACGGGCCGCGGGCCGGTTCTGGCCCATAAAAAATGGTTTCGTAGAGTATATAAATGATTATTTTAATAAATGAAATACTTGATCATTTGTAATGTTTTATGATGAATAGTGATGTTATGCTTTTATTATTTTGGACAGTAGTGAAAAAATACTAATAAATTTGAAATTGATTTATTAGTATTTGATATTTATTAGTATTACCATGATTTTCCTCCATGTGGCCTGCAAGCCAAAATGAGGTTAAGAAGTTGGAATAACATTGCAATTTTTCGATTGATCTGACCTAAAATTGCAATTAAAATAGCTACGTAATGGTCATACATATAAATCCGTGATAGAGTGAAGCTACAATAACCAAAAAGCAATGTAACACCGTATACTCTAATGAAACGATTAACAGCGGTAACAGGCCTTCTTGTGCCTTAGTAGCAGTAATTACACTTGTTTCTAACCACACTTTCTCACGTCTCCTTACCATAGTCTTACACCACATCTGTTGTTCGTAACCTCAAAATGTCAATCATATAAACGGAGGGACCTCTGTACTGTCATATTGTCTCTCTCCATAAAGTTAGGTACGTAGTTTGGTAACAACAACTACAATTTACAAACCTCTTATAAATTAGTAAGCACAATTATCTTCGTAAACGCATTTTAATTCATATTTTGAAGGTCCTTAAACCTGACTACAATTGTCTGAGTCTTCTTTTCCGGACACAAGTCTAGATGACATTTGCCTGTGCTGCTCTGAACACAAAAAACGTGCAAAACAGGTCATGTACGGCTTGAGCTGCCTGTGGGGGAGGAGGAGTGGGGGGTAATTTAAACGTGAGGTCACAGCGACCACTGCCGTTTCTTTTGAGGAAATGCTTGCACAGTGCAGAAAGCGAGTCATAAAATAGAAGTGTTCAGTATTAAAAAAAAAAAAAAAACACATTTATTTCGAAAGATTGTGCCATTTTGTTTGGCCATATTCTATCTCAAGATACTTTATACTTGACTGGCTTTCTCATGACATCATTTCTTGGCTCCATGTCTTTCATTCCTTAAATTAGATTTGGTTAATGCATTATTATGAGAATGATTAATGACTGTGTTCTTTTATCAAATGTATGCCTTGCTTGCTGTAATATTGAATTCATGTCATCAGAGCTTACGTGAACTGAACTGAAGCCCATAGGGACAAACAGACACACAAACACAACTGCTTGTGCGTTTATTCAATTTGCCGCTACAACAATAGTAATCTTTTACTGTCACGGTAATGCTGTACACAGCAAATAAATAAACAGTATTATTACATGACAAATCATTCCACTCCCACTTTAATGGAATTTTATTTTGCTTTATTGATTGTGTTAGTAGACTGGCAGATTACCCGGCCACTTCTTCCAGTCGTTTGTGAGATTCTATTTGGTAGTTTAGTTGGGTAATACCATCCCCACCTAAAAAAAAAAAAAAAAAAAATATATATATATATATATATATATATATATATATATTAAACGTCTTAAATTTATTAAATATTACAATTATGCATGTTTTTCCTTCTGTACCTTATCTGCGCTGATTCTGGGACACCTCCAGTTGTACAAGTAGTAATAAATCCAACTGCCACTGAAGCTGAACTTGAGCTTCTCCAAGAAACTTTTGTTATCCATCACATGGGCGGCGATCATGACATCAAATCCTTTCTGTCATCAAAAATGAAAATGACCTTTTCATACAATACTTAAACAAAAGTGCGCCTTTGCCAATAAAGGTTGGGACACAAAGGTCAATGGGGAGTGTCCTTCACGCTTTTCGTATCTTCCTCAACAACTCAGTGTGTGCAAGATAATAGGTAAACCACTCACAGATTTGACCAGAACCAGTGTGTCCTCCATGAGTTGCGTAAGATCGCTACTGGCAGATGACACCACATAGAAAAGATGAGCTGCTCTTATGTTGCTGTGGAGATTGTGGTTGAGCACCTTGGAGGAGATTGTATAGAAGCTCACCACATCTGTCAGCACACCATCAGCAGCCTGTTTGGGCAAGGAAGTAATTTGAATGTTATAATAAGTTCTGAGGCCATTATTTCAATTGTACTTTTGTGTGACGACTGTTATTCTTTTTTTTTACGCCTCACATTTTTGACATGCATCTCCTTCCACATAATTACCCGTTCCAATTCCAACACATTTCCATATTTACACCGCGGAGACTAGTATTTCTCCCCAAACCAAATACTCATGGCTTACCCCAAATTTAACATTTTTAAACTCAAAAATTACCCATTCATTTCCAATGAGGCTGTTTTCGACAAACGAAGCTTCATGAAGCACTTGTGATAGTTTCTGACTCCTTGAGATGTCACTCTTGGTTCAAAGAGACACAGAAAATTTAAAACATTTCCACTGCGCGACTGATTATCTTTAAACCAAGAGGAACATCTAGAGGAGTAAAATATATCATGTGCTTCATGAAGCTTTATTTTCCCATCAGTATCTCAAAGGCTGTTTATCATTCATTTTGAAGGTGTATTCAAAATTACACTTTTTTCCCATTTGAAATTTCAACCAGTCATCTCATTCAATTCACCTCAGCAATCACTTTCAACTTTGCAAAAAATTCTTGCTGACCAAAAATGTAACATTTTCACAACTACAATACTCATAAAAAAAATCCCATTTCATTTTTAGACAGTTTTGACAAAACAGATTCATAAAAAGAAAACAGATTCACATACTTCCCATTAACAATTCTAAGGTCATCCTGTTCACTTGCAAAAGGATTTAAAAATTCCCAATGACACATTTAAAAAAATTTTTTAGACCACACAATATTACTTCACATTAGTCATTATCTTTCAGTGTGATTCCATATTTCTCAATATTTCACATTACTCAAAATCTATTATGTTTTTCCATTCAGCATGTCATTATGTCTTTTTTTTCTTGCAATTTCTATTGGAAAATATCAAGCCCAAACACAAACGTTTCAATACCTCCACCACATAGGTGTCAATCACATCCTCCCTCGGCAGGAGCCAGTGTTCAACCTCCTCTCGCGACCAGCTGGCCTTGAGGTGGAACTTGCTGAGGTTTGCTTGGAGAAGCTTATGCACCCCCTCAACATCGTCTTTGGTCATGGTGCGCAAACCTGGCGTCTTTGTGTTCTTGGAGACGTCAAACAGTGCAGGAATTAATTCACAAGGCAGAAAAAAATAAACATATCCACGATACTTTAAAGGTCCTTAAAAAGTCTGCCTCTGGGTGGCAGCATGCACCAACTTCAGGGAGGCGGTAGAATTTGAGCGCTCTCTGCAAAGGCATGTCTCCTCGGATCCCTGGATATTGGAGTTCCATCAATTTGCGGAAGTTCAGCGGTCGATGGCACAATCTAAGGTGATGACCGGAATCAGAATCGGAATCAAAAAACAACTTCTTTGCAGGCCTCGTGTGTAAAAACTCAAAGAATTCATTTCCACTAGATGATAGTACAGGCTTTTTTTTAATTTTTATTTTCCTTTATCCCATGACTAAACATTTAAAGACAATCAAATCAAGTAATTATAAAACTATATTGTTTTAATATATTGTTGAGATCCAGCCTAGCCATTCTGTAGCAATTTGTGTCCACTTCTGTTTTTGGTTTATATCTTTTGAGTCATTGGAGCGACCCTACTACATCCTACTGTGCTCATTAGAGGACATCCTGTTCTTTCCAATTACGTCTCAAGTGTTTGTACGGGATGCAACTCATTTTTTGCTAGGACAAAATGAATACAAAAGTGGACACAAAAGAATAGTCTGGGTATCAGGAGGATACATAGTACATTTAAGAGATTTTTAAAAAACTCCTCCATGACAGTTTTTGCAGTTTTTCAATTCAATTCATTGTGCTATGCCTTTTGGTGTACCCACGTTGACCACCAAGTGGCAGTATTACCCCAACATTAAGACATAAATGGAGAAGAAAACCTTCTGATAGTTAATAGCTATCATAAGTCGTTCCTTACAGAGGATAAAGTATTTTTAATATTGTCTGTGTTGTGTTCATTTTGTCTCAGAAAAACAGCAAAGTGAATTTCACTTTTGAATTTCATCACACCAAACACATTAGCCATGAAAAGTAAAGGTTTCAGGAGGATAATGCATGATAGCATCAATTATTGATGCAGTGTGAAATGGCATTATCCTTTTTATGTTAGCATTAAGCTGGCAGAAGCTAGCTGACAAGCTAGGATGCTATCGTTACATTTGCGATGGGGAACTCACTGGGTTTCCATCCATATGTTTTCTGATAAAAAATAGGATTTAGTTGGGTATCTAATGGGTCAAACGACAACAACTAAAAACAAATGTCCACTACAGTGGACAAAAATGAATTGGGTGGGTCTCATTAGGAAATAGTGTTCTAGCAGCAACAATTGATGCTACATAAGTGTTAGTGTGTTAATGGCATTTCGGAATTTGTGTTAGCATTAATCTAGCGGAGGTGAGCTGGATGAAATGCTAAATTAGGTTCTCTGGCTCCCAACTTCCAGTAGACTATATCATGAGGACTCACAGTGAGTTCCTCCCATATCAAGTAAGACAACTTCAAGATGACCAGCTGGTGGAAGCCCATAAAACTAGAGGGACACATTCGAATGAATCATAAGCGTCTCTCGAGCATCGTCTCACTGGACTTAATTTGCCTTCATATCAAAGGTGAATCAATCATAGCGAGCGGATACCTGCAAGAGCTGACCGGCGTTGGCAGCACTACGGAAGCCGTGTACACCGCCTGGCCCACACCCTGCTGCTGGACCCGTCTGGCCAGCTCGCGGATCAGAACCGGGGTCATTCGCTTGAGGCGCAGCTTCTTATGTACGCAGAGAAATTTGATCTGCGCCATCCGCTTCTCCCTGTGGAATAACATTTTCAACTTTTATAGACACTTCTGACAAACTGGTGGAATTTTATTGGCGCTACTAAAGTTGTCATTGCTAACACGATAAATCGGAATGCACTATCCTTCCTCAAGAAGTTGGAGTGGTGAATTTTATTCAGTCAGCTGCACTCTGCATATTTCTGTGACGCTTGTTTAAAATGTTTTTTGTCAAAGTGCTAGAAGACTTTCGAAACTTTTTACACCAAGTACCATGTTAAAAATTTGGCTAGCCTTAATACGTGTTTAAAAAAAACAAGACATCTTTCTGCTTAATAAATATATTCAATATTTTTTGTAATAATCTTCACTTATCTAAAAAGTAATTGAATTGCTCAGTTAATATATAAAAGTTAAATACAACTGAACCATACTACAGTGCACAGCATTTTGAGAATCTATGCTGTGGTAAATTTGCCTGATGAGGATTATCTTCTTTTTTTATGTACTGGATGGTTACCACAACAGGCCTTTCTGCATTTGATCAGACAATTATAGGTCATTCTTGAAATCAACGTTCTCTGCAACTGTGAACAAATTAAATGTCCTCGCCACAAATCTTGCATAAGTGCACCCAGTGCCACTCCGCTAATCAAGAGGACCTTGTGTAGCACACCCTTCAACAGCTCAAACCAATCTCATGTCTCAAAAGCATCTGATCAAGAAAGGAATCATGGTTTTTTTATTTCCTTAAAACATGAAGGGGAAATGCAGGTTAAACATTTTCCAGGTTCTTATTTATTGAAAGATTGATCTGTCAGCTACATAAGCTGAAATTTAACGCACAGATGTGCATTTTTTTTTTGGCCGTATTCTTACCTACAAAAATTACCGTAACGGTACCTGTTAGCAACAAGTGCCAGTTGCAGCTACCAGTAGCTCCTGTTAGCTGAAGTTGTTACCGCTTTATTTTCAATAAAAGAAGCGAGCAGACTGAACCAATGTCTGTGTCTGTCCATGTTCACTCAAAGGAATACTACGAAAATGAAAAGGCTCATGTAAGAGTTACGCTGTCTCCAGTTGATTCAATTAAGAGTGCACCGGTTCGAGAACGCGCATAGTTATTCCTTTTGACCTGTTTATTAATTGCGGTCTTTTGACATAAATACACAATCATAAACTTAGCAAAACATGAATGCTGCTCAACTTCGGGTTATTTATGGTAAAATAACCTGAACCGCGTCGCGAGGAAAAAGAAAAATAACTGCTATCGGAGCATTCAACATTAGCGAGGTGTTCACTGACCATTCACACTGTGGGAAATCTAAAACACACTTAACTTAACGCTCAAGAAACATATAATTCACTCTGTTTTGCAATAGTTTTTACATTGTTGCCAAAGTGTTGTACACGGTAACATAGAAAATACCAGAATTTGACCCCAAAATTAAGGGTGCGTCTTATATTTGGGGAATTACGCTATGTGATATTTAACAAATATTATATCAAACAGAAATTGGGTCTAACTTTGTGAATAAATAAACTTGAAAAAAACAACACTACTGTTACTTGCTCATTCAATCCCTGTTTTTCCAAAAGTCCATCCATTCCTAGATACTTAAAAAAAAAAAAAAAGCATGAGTTGAAAAGAGTGTCTGAAAATGATTTACGCCGCACGTCCATAACTGCCGTTCCATGGATCTGGTCCAAGATACCGGTACAGGTACCGGGCCGCATGGGCAGCACCCGAAATCATGATATTTTAGAAATGATTTAGTTTTTCCTTTGGACAGTTCATTCATTTGTGTTTTGTTCAGCTCGATCTTGCTTTTTTTTTTTTTTTTTTTGGTGCCGCCTCTGGCCTCTGTTATTTCATTTTCTAGTTAGGAAGAAGGGTATGGTTTCAGAGTCATCAAAAAGGTTGGGGACCCCCGATTTACGTGATACAAAAACAAAATTGAGTGTACGTTTACTTTTGTGTGGGATTTGATAAACTCCACCTCCAACTGAATGTCCTGCCACTCCAGCAAAAACTTCCTAAAGTCAGCACATATTGCACATCTTGCAGAATTGAAACTCTCACGGGCCATATATGACCCAGAGGCCTTAGGTTTCCCCACCCTTGCTGTATTCAATATACGGCGCATAATTACTGTAGGCGCTACTCACGTGTCATATATATGCATACGCGCTGGAACAGCAGCGATGAAGCCCACTAGCTTCTTATTGGAATCCACTCTGACGCCACAGTGCCACTGGGCCAGCCAATTTGGGGGCTGCAAGACCCTGAAGTGGGAAAAAGAAGAACCGGGAGGTGCAATATGAATGAGAATAAACGTTCGCAGCGCTTTAACAGCCCGGAGCGTCTGAGGTGAAATGAATTCAGCCTCTCGCCTCAACCTTGGGGCGGGAGAGCGCGTGACTTCCAAGAATGTTAATTATTCATTTCAAAGTAAGTGATATTATGTTTGGATGTAAGAGCTCCCCAAAGGTATAGATAGCATTTATGTAGATTATAGACGGGGTGGAAAAGGCGGCAGCGGGGAGATTAGAGCAGCAGGCTTGTTACTGATACGGCGGCGTGGAGGCCCCGCTTGGCAGAGGTTGAGTGGAGCCACTCAACTCATGACGAGACGGAATGAAATATGCAGCGAGTGGAACGGTGCTGCCGCCGGACGCCGTGAATGTAAAGCTTTATGGACATTATGCAAGCGCTGAGAAACTGTCAAATGGAATTTCGGAGCCCAAAAAAAAAAAAAGAAGAGCGGGATTTGGTTTTACCATCGAAGATAGTCCACGGAGAAGTCGTACGCGACGGTGTTGTCGTCGTCTTCTGTGTAGTTTTCGTTGAGTAGCGTGCAAAGTTCACGCATCTGAAAAGAGGAAGCGGTTTTTCTTTTTTACTTGGGTTGAGCTTGCAATGGAAGCAAAGTCTACTTTCGGGGAAAGTTTTTGCCACTTTTCTAACGTGACAAAGACAACTTCAAAAGACAGAATGGATACCACGGATGCCGTGCTCAGGTCCAGGGTGTCCCATGAGAAGCCTTGAGGCAAGGAAAAAGGCTCCTTGCGAATACTCGTCTCGTCCTTCGTTATTTGGCCGTGGCTTATGACCACTTCACCTGATTTCCGCAAAAAAAAAAAAAGACATTTCCAAGATCATTAGACACATTGCAAGATCGGAATTAGAAAAGCAGGGAGTACAACTTAACTCATTCACTGCCATTGATGAGTATACACCTCAATTACGTTTTCAGATGGGGACGGGTGGGGGAATATCCGATGCTACACCACCGTAAATTTCAACCCTCAAAACAACTCTACTGATGCACAATGCCCAGTAGATGCCCCATTTTAGTTATGAGACAGAACACATGTGGGTTTTGAATATGTAAAAAAAAAAAAAGTTACAATTAATGTATCACACTATATATATATATATATATATATATATATATATATATATATATATATATATATATATATATATATATATATATATATATCAGCATATTAAGCATTCACCAAGTGCAAAATTGATACAATGACAATTAATTTGATCAAGATTATTAAACAAAAACACAATTTCATCCTCATATTTAAAGACAGGACATTTATAATTTCAAATTCAGAGAGCAGAAAGTGCTCTGATAATTTGATTGCTAGTTTGCGCCGTAAAGTTCTTTTCCAAAGTAAGTGCGAATGTTTTATTTTGATTTGCCACGAAATGAACAATGAGTCTGCTTTGATGGAGCATATTTTAGCAGGAGTACTTTTTGAGTGGACCCGCGGACAATTTTAAACCCTACAAACTCTCTAACCTATTAATAGATTACCAAAATAAATTGGTTAATCTGATAATTGATCAATTGTCGATTATTATTATTTAACAGTAATGATTTTGCCTCTAACTCAATCATCCAGGTAAGATGAATGTAACCATAGTACAAAAAGCTAAAAAACAAATACAGAGCTTCTGTTGCAACTCTTTTTTTTTTTTTTCTTTCTTACCAAGTTTCGGAACCGGCTGGGTGTGCCAGAACTTATAGGTGCGTCACACAGCCTGCTGCAACGTCCTCGGCATAGTTTGTCCAAAAGAAAAAAGATGGAGGGCCCTTTGTATCTCCTGCTGCTTGCTTTCAGGTAAAGAATCCAGCTGAGATACAAAACAGGCAAATAAATCCCTTGTAGTACAATAAGTCAGAGGAGGAGAGCACAAAAGATACCTTTTCAAAAACATCTCGGGGTTTCTCGCCTCTCCATTTTGCCTGCTTCTTCTGCTTCTTTTGGCTTTTGTTTGGACTGCAGCCAATGTCTTCCACCATATTCCTACCATTGTATATATAATATTTAAAAAATATGTACATATATGGACTGTCAATCACAAAGTACAGTAAGACTGCTTTTCTCTCGCATTATTAGCATTACTTACTCAGAATTCAAAGCAGACATTTTGAAGCTCCTCCAGCCAAGACGAAGATGATTTCTGACATGGTTGTTATCTTGTCCAGCACGTGACGGAAGGGGGTAACGGTTGTATGAAGTCACCCAGCCCAACTTGCAGATAAGTGGGGACCAGGCTGAGCACTCCAGTGCACCTTCTCACGCTCCTCCTATGTCAGGCTGTGCAGAAAAAAGCTTACAGCCCTCTTAATTGGCCGTCGAACTCCCACGTTTGCACTTAGCGCATAGTGATACCTGCAAGTCTAAATGAGTCTGCAGTTCAATCTTTTCCCATCATGCCCGCTAATTATCGGAGGTGGCTGAAGCACTCAAACTCGGTACTTAAGTAAAAGCACAGATCCTTGTTTTGTTTTTTTACAAAAAAGACTGGTTAAAAGTAGAAACACCCATCGATCGCAAAGGGAATTTATATACAATAATTGCTGAAAACATGCATTATTTCACTTTTCAGATGTTCTTTTCCATATATGAATAGGTGAGCTGGCACCTGCGCTGCAAAAAAAAACAAAAAACAGTTCAAACAGTTCAGTGGTGTGCTTGCTTGAGAGCAGTCCTTCTGAAATAGTGGGGAGGACCCTCCTGGGGGGGCACAAGGCGATGCCAGGGGGGCGCGGATAACCCTAGGGAAAATGATTTCTTATTTCTCTGTGAAATGTAATTGCAATAATATATATATATATATATATATATATATATATATATATATATATATATATATATATATATATAAAGTCTAACTTGAAACCCAATGTGGAGTGACGGCTTTAGAGCGGCCTGTTGTCAGCCCTGAGTGCAAGCATGTCATGCAGAAAAGGTGAATGAGCAAAGTGAGGAATATGGGGGGGACTATATGAAAGTTTGGACCGGGGTCACTTCCGAATGCCTTCTTGTCATGGCATTAACCTTGTCGGATATATTGCAGCTAGCAAAGGCTTCAAGCACATATTCGAAGATGGTTCTAAGATATTTAACTTTCTTTTTTTTAATCTTGGTCTTTACATATCCTTTGTACATAACAAACTATAACTAAAATGAATCAAAACCAAAGTATTTTCAAACGCATAAAATGAATTGAACAATGAATTAAAAACAAGTTCAAATAAAATAAAAACTTACTGTAACGGAAAAATCTAAATTATAAGCCTGTTCCCCACTACCGCTAATATATTTTTTCCCCACATTCTGTACATCTTGCTTGCCTTGGACCCCAGGGGGGATTTGGAGTTGTCCCCGCGGAGCGTGTTGCACCCTCCTGGTACCCGTTTGGGGAGGATGCTGCGGAGTCCAGGTTGCTTTGCGTCTGCGTGTGCTATAAATGCCGCGTCTGCCTTTTGATGAGAATGTCTCTAATTGAAATGTACATAAAAGACACAAGCAGGCTGTGCTTTTCACCTTTAAAAACGCATCAGCCTGCAGTTATTTTTGTCTCGTACATTCTGTGAAAAGATGCTCAGCTTGTTCGGTGTGTTGTTTAGTTTGTAGCTTATACAACCCATGGCGGAAATTATGGAATCGCCCGTATCAGAGAATGCTCATGCGGTTGTTTAATTTTGTAGGAAAAAATGGGATCTTTCTGGCTTCAAGAAACACTGAAAGAAATCATAAAGAAAAAACATGTGGTAGAGTAACAGTAACTTGTAAAAAAACAAGGAAAAAATGATGGAGTCACTTATGCGTGAGAAAATAATTACTATAATTTTCGGACTCATGATTTGAGCCATGCGGTAAATAGTCCAATGCCATTTATAAGCTTTTTTTTTTTTTCGTTAGCCACCAGGAGACAATCCACCTGTCAAGCAAATTTGTGTATCAATGTTCAATGTGTCAATTTATGGAACAACTCTAAAAAGGAACTGAAAAGCTGTGAATCAACAGTTTTAAAAGTATATTATTAAAAATATTTTCAAAAATATGTCTAAGTTGAATAAGATCTTGTATAAAAGTTTGATGTACAGTATACAATATATATACCTGTATTTAAATATGATTGTATACATGAACTATGAGTGTTTATATTTTACTAAAATAACAAATCAATTAAACAAAGGGAAACAGAAGACAGCGGAGTGGAATTACTGATTTTGAGTTTGAATTGCTATTTAACTCTGCAGTATTCTGTTGGTGTGATGTTAAAAATATCCATCCATCCATCCATCCATCCATCCATCCATCCATCCATCAATTTATAAATATGTAGGTACTTAACATGCAGGCATGTTCAGTCCGTTGAAGACAGCATGTTGCGATTGGCAGGCAAATGAAAAAACAAGGTAAATAAATACAATTAAAAAAAAAACTCCCATATACCATTTTGCATAAATAACTGATGTTATGACCTGCGGCGTATAGTCCAGTGGCGCTTGTCTGTGAACATTTTTTTTTCTCAATTTTTGCTGCTGCGGCTTTTATACAGGTGCGGCTTATAGTCCAAAAACTGCGGTATGTTCAAAGGCTCTTTCAGCGTACTTTTAGATTAAATAGTTACACATTCTGTGTGTGTGTTTGTCGTTTTCTGAAAAAATCTCAAACGGCCAAATTAGCAATATTAACTTATTTATAATATTTATAACGTAGGTCACGATATAAGGGAAAAAAAAACAGGAACATAGAAAAAGAACCCCAAAACAAAAAATGAACAGACACTCCAAAAATAACCCATAACCAAAAAACAACACCAAAACACCAACAGAACATGGCATTGGATAAATGCTAATAACAGAAAATTCCCCCAACAAAAACACCACACTGTAGCCTGCCTGTGTTGGGTTTGCATGTTCTCCCCATGCCTGCGACACTCCAGCTTCTTCCCACAATCCAAAAACATGCATGGTAGGTGAATTGGACACACTAAATTGTCCTTAAGTTTGCTTGAATGTGTGAATAGTTGTTCATCCCTGTGTACCCCGCAATTGGCTGGCGACCAGTTCAGGGTGTCCTCCGCCTACTGCCCGTAGACAGCTGGGATAGGCACTGGCAAGTCGGTGACGCTAGTGAGGTTAAGCGACAACAGATAATGGATGAATGGATGAAAAAACATGTTTGAATGTACTTCCAAATACATTCAAACACATTTAAGTGCATTCGAACGAACGAGTTTGCCAGTCAAATATATTTACTTCACACGTCGGTAAGTTGTGAACCCCTGAGCTCGGCGACTTAAAACAAGAGAACGCAGCTAAACCAAAGGTCGCATGGAGATCGCAGGTACAAAGGCCAACATTGTAAAGCCGACATTTAATCTCCAATGACAGGCATTTTTGCCTCCCGTGTCCTTGATGGAGCATCTTGCAGAATTTCTCTCGCCATAAACATGAGCCGGACCGCTACCGCCTCCAATAATGACGTCGAAAGAGTGGTGCGAAGGAGCGAACGCCAGCTGCGTTTGTGCACCGAGCTCAAGGTGAATGCAAATGTCTTCCGTCTCCCGGTTTGCTAAATGGCATCAATCTCCGGCGTCAAGTGATTTAGGGAGGATTTCTCAATCAGGATGATGCTGAGCCATGCCTTGTTGTTTGCAAGCATCATGCGCGCTCACACAAGAAAATGGTGATTAGGGCCCACAAGGCAGGCGTGTTGTAATTACAATGGCAGCACGACATTGATGCTGCTTAACTCATTGTCACAAGCTTGGAAAAAAAACCCTCAAACATTAAGTCAATTAGTTCTGAGAGCAACAAGTTTTTTCAACACATTTTCATTTTTCATTGGATTGCGTTTTATTGTTGTTTGACTTTTTGATATATTTTACTGTTTGGCACAACTTACATGCCTGAAAAAAAACTGTATTCTTTTACAGTATTGCAAAAAATGATTTACAATGTAATTAAATAATCTATGTTTTTATTGCATACTAATCTGACTAATATTCCAAGTACCATGACAAGGTTTCAAATTAATGCTAATGTTAGCCTTTTTGCTCAAGAGTATATGCTAGGTATGTTAGCTGTTATACAAATAGTTCAAGAACTAAACTTAGCAATAAAATAAAAAGGAAATCAAAGTATGTCTGACAATATACAGTTAAGTGATAGCATTACATTGGATTGAGGCACACACTTTGAAAACACTGCCGGATGTGAAAAATAGACATCTGAACTGTAGCGTAGTGAGCTCAATTAATTAATGTACTAATGTTTGAGTTGTGGCTGAAGTGTAGAAGCTAGCTGGGGAGGTGGGACCAGCTACACAGTATTTATCTGGAAAAATCTATACACTGGAACCTTGGCTTAAGTTTTTTTCATGTTACGACGAGGAATACTAGTTTTTTCGTCAGCTCTTTACGGTATTTTTTCCCACTTTATGACATCAACAACTGTCATGACCTGTGGGGTTGACTGTGTTTATGTTGTTTTGCCTCCCTCTTCAGGCGTTTTTAAGTAAACTTGCTTTTATTTTCTGTTCGCGGCAAACTGCCTGCGACTGCACACGGGTTTTATTATGATTAATCTGCGCATTCTGGGTTTGTCCGTGATTGCAGCCGCTTGACAACAACAAAGTTCTCCATGTTTCCATCTGCTCTTTGTGTTTAAAAAGGCATCGCTTGTGAGTTACGTTTTGCTTTCTTTGTGTGACGTGCATGTTTTCTGATACATTTGATGTTTACAAACGTTTCGACTGAAGACAGCAGTAAACCACTTAAAATGACTCCAGCTTCTTCGTTTCTTTGAGGAACTGTTCGCTATCTGTCGAAGTGTATTCTGACACACGCACACTGAAGACAGAATAACAAGACAAAATTCAAACGTATGACTGCGAGTCGCACGACGCTCACACAATGCTGGTCTGCCATTGGCCGTAATGCTAAAGACTTGATCTCGAATGAGTGCTTACGATATCATACTTACTGTGCATTTTCGTGCTTGATTCAAATTTTAATTTGTCAGCCATGGGTTAGGCTAGGCTAGGCTCAAAGGTAGCTCAAAAAGGTAAATAAAATTGCATTTTTCCTTTATATATTTTTTATTTATGATGTTATTTAATTATATACATGTATATTACGTATAAATAGTACTTACGATACTATTTTGTTACCAATTTTTAATATGTACAAACAATTTGGATGTTTTTACCTGGGGTTTTATAAGCATTAGCTTATTACCATAGATATCTAATCCCCGCCATAGGTCGATTTCGCCTTACGATCCCAACCTCAGAACGGATTAATTTTGTATGGTGGGGGTCCACTGTACAGAGATATTTTTCAAAGATGTGATAGCCATTTTAGATCATTTTAGTGATTTATCAAGTCACACGAAATACTGTATTCTATGGCTGTACAAACATGAGACCTAGCAAATAAGATTAGACTTCCATCGTTCTTTGAAAAAGTTTGTTTCTTTCTTTTTCCATCTTAAGTATTTGGCTGTAGAATGTGGCCAGGTTTCAACAAATTTCTCCTTAGACAGCAAAAGAAAGAACATTGTCTTAATGTGAAGAGATTAATTTCAAACTAAACTGACTTTAAATGGAGTCGAATACAAAAGTCAGCCATGTTTTTTTTTCCAATTTTGTTGTGTATTTGCCATTTTAAGAGGTCAATTTTCATCAAAGCAGTTTTCGATCTGAAAGACTACATAAAAAAAAAAGAATGAACATTCGAATCCCAATTGCCGCTATTTTTGCTTTTTGCCATTTGGCTAACTTATTCCCGCTATTCCCATCTGGCCTACAAAGAGACCAACTTTCTCCCAGGCAAATCCCTTCTTTGCAACCATGGCGACTAATCTAGCAATATTTAGGCTGTTCAGCAACTCTATAAACTCAATCGTATTGCAAACAGAAAACAACAAATCGTTTTCTGGATTTTAGCCAAGGCAGTTTATGGATCCCAAAATTCGCTTCCATTATCCTCCAAGCAAAACCAATTTCTACTTAAAACCAACCTCCTTATGCGCACGGTATAGTGATTTTGGGTGACTGCCACTGTTGCCTCCAAATCTTCAACGTGCAACATGTTTATTGGCTGTTGGTTCAAATTACATCCTTCCACTGATTTTCTGATGCATCTTCTGACAGCTTGTTTTTTTTTATGTTTGTTAAATAAAACATCACCGGGAGAAATCAAACCTGCCACCGGAAGCTTCACATCTCTTTTATGCTGTCGTTCACTGCAATCTCGATTTGTATCCTCCTCCTCACGCCTTTGGTCTTTGCGAAGAACTCTTTTCTTTTTTTCTTCAACGACAAGCTTGTACCTAAAACGGGCTTCAAAAATACATTTGTGTTACGCTTCTGAATAATTCAGCGACCCATTTATATCAGTTAGTGGCCTAAGTTTACGGGAGACGATTCATGGAAAGGCCAAAAGTAAAGGCAGAGTAGGAAACAATTATATTACGGAGTTATTTGTATAGTACTGAACATTTTTCATCCTTCTGAGGACCGTTAAAGGCTTTGGAGGAGAACGCCACGTCAAACACTTTGTATACTTTGTGTCAGTGTGTGTTTGTGTTTGGCTTGTGGATTATCTCCGAATCCCCTGCTAAACAGAAATCAATAGTTCTCAGTATAGGTTCAAAACAACACATCTACCGGTTATTCAGATCACAGCTATGTCACTGACAGGGATGAAAGACAGAAGAAGCAATAAAAAGAACGAAAAGAGAAGTCTATTATTCACATCCGGAAAAGATGCAGACAGAAGAGTGATGGAGAAAGTGCTTTGCGTCGGATAAAGCATAGCAAGACGTGAAGAAAATACAAGAGCAATGCTTCAGCATAAGAAAAATCAGGCATTTAAGAAAATTACCCAACTGGATTGCTCAGATTCGTCACCTGTCACGTCCCGCTCACGTCTTTGTAAAAGTGCTGCCAGGCAGAATTCATATTTGGCCCTATAAGCATTTTGAGACATGTTTAGCTGTACAATACACCAATTAGTAATGAACAATCGATGCTTCAAGAAGCACTTGTGATATTTTTTGACTCCTCTAGATGGCAACAGGGGAAATGTAACACATTTCCACTATATTAGTGTTTTTTGTACCATCTAGACGGTGCAGATTCTAGAGTTTTAAAAAATGACACGGATGCTTCATGAAGCTTAAATTTCCCATCACCCCTCAGAAGGACTCTGACTCTGTAAATAACAATACATAAGGTAAAAGAAAAAAAAAAGAGAATGTAATTTATACTCATTTGAGGCTCAGCTGTAACTTGTGTCCACTGTAGTGGACACAATAGTGACAATCATTTTTGGTCAATATCATTTGACTCACTGGCGCTACACTACTAAATCCTGATGTGCTCATTTGAGGACATCTTTGCGATATTATGTCAAATGTATTTGGGTGGGATGCAATTCACATTGCTGTTATCCACAAATTTATAATATCTTCTCTGTCAACAATCCACAATAGTAATTGGACAACGGTAATAAAGGTAGTTCATTTGCCCCAAAAGAAATATATATATTTTATTTCTGACTTTTCTGCCAAACAATTGCATGACTAAATATATGACTATATATATATATATATATATATATATATATATATATATATATATATATATATATATATATATATATATATATATATATATAAAACATTTAGCAAAAAAATTGCAATACCTTGTTTTATGTTCCAGTTTATCTGCTCTTAATTTGAAATAAAATCATTAAAGCTGGTGTGAAGGCAATAAAATACATTCAATTATATATGCTGGTAACCCTATTAACGTCTTGAGTACCCCATTAAGTGACCCCATTTGAGAACCACTGATTTTTAGAGTATTCAATTCACCTACAGTATCGTGTATTTATTAGAATGCGGTAAGAAACCAGTTTATCCACAGAGGAATTCAAATCCTAGATTTAATGTTTAATGTAACCATTATCATCTCAACCAACTAAATTATTGTTATTATTACTATATTTTTTATAGAATCTGTTTTTAGAGTGCAAGGACATTGACATACGCAATAAAATAATTAGAGTTTATCTGCTAAAATTCAGTGTTGTAGCAATGGTAACGAAGAAGTCAGGAAATGTGTGTGTGTGTGTGTGTGTGGGGGCATATAAATCTTGCCTTGGGCCTGCCCTGCCTGACAGGATGCACCCACAAACACTCGCAGACTGTAAGTCCAATGCGTCCTTGCAAGAACAGTTACCTTCATTGAAGATGTACATACAAAGTGCCTCCATTAATAGTTAAGATATTAAAACATTTCTTTTGGGATGACTTCAAAGAACCCCCTATTTCCCCACAAAAGCAAAACACTTCCTTCAAAAGTGTCAAGCGTAAGAATAGGCAGCCATTTGGCTTGACGGCTTCCGAAAGAGAGGGAAATGTTTCCGCCGGAAAGAGCACAAAAGATTTGGTGGTGTCATCCTGGATGTTCTGCTGCAATCAAAAGCTCTTCTCCCAGGCAGAGGGAGACCACATGAGTTCATCTGCTCCTTTTTGGCCCCCAGCTGATTCATCCGGCGCAAACATTATGTGGAGGAGAAGTACAACAACATGAGAGAGAGGGAGCGTGCAATTGGATGAGATTTACAGTGTGTGTGCAAGGCGTGCTTTACAATAACAGACATGGCCGCCGGCGCCGGCTCAGACCTCCGCAATTACATGCTACATGGTCACGACATTCGCTCGCTACGTTCTGTTGTTCCGATCGAAAGTCACGTCTGGGTTGTGTTTCAAGTACGTAATTGACACCCACGCACCAAAAACGAATTATTGTCTTCAATGTATTATTATTTAATACATTTATTATTACGGTATAGTCATATTAGTAAATAACCAATAAACCAAGAAAAGAACACCGTTCTATCCAATCTGTTTAAACAACATACTGTTTAGTCGGCTGGCCCATAAATAGCCAAAGTTTGTGATCAACAACTGAACAATATTGAGAAAAACTAAAAATTGTACAGCAATAAATATCTCACCAAAAAGCTTGACATTTTTTATATTAATAAAGAATTAAAAAAAAAAAATCCTGCTGTATGTGGTGGGAAAAAAAGGGATTGGCCAGTTATTGACACCGCTATTTGGCATTTTGACAAACATATTTTCACAAACATTTGTCTTTGAAAACAAAAATTTAAAATACTGACAAACATTATCTAGTTTTAGACTTAATCCCCTTCAACCTGTGCAGTATATTTGTCCAATCCTTTGATCTTTACATCAAAGAGAAAGCATTGAAAAAAAGCACTAGGGAGCTGAAATTTCTCCCAGATGATGACAACATCTCATAGTTCGAAATAGTGTGACCACTTTGTTATCACACCATCAGGAGTGTGCAATCCAAAAAATAAAATAAATAAAAAGTAAATACATAAAAATCAAATAAATCAAATCCAGGTGTGAACGCAATGTTTTTCGTGGGTTACTCACATGAGTACAAGGACAGTATTTGGTACGCACGTGGTAAATTCTCTTTCAACCTTGATAGGCCAACGGATAGCATTGATGCTTATGGGGTTTTAACCATTCAAGCAATAGATATATGGACACAAATGTGGTGCAAAACAAGAAGACAGGCGGTATAACAGTTTCCACAAGCGTATTTTTCATGCTCCACGCAAAAAAAAAAAAGGACTAGGTTATTGGTCAATTACAATAGCTGTGAAAGTCTATTTCGTTTGTGTGTTCATGACTGTTATACTGATGACTATTATACAGATAGAACAGTCGCCATGTTCCTGGGAAAGAAGTTAGCAGTGATTGCATGGACTGACAATGTATATGGACTTCTACTTAAATCCCACACTATCAGAAACTGTTACCTTGCAGCCATAATTTCTCCCCTAATCTTTCAGGGCAGCAACTGGTTTTGTAACTAGGACCAACTCTAATTAATAAAAGAGGGACAGATAGAAAGTGTAACCAGATCGTAAAAAGATCAGAGAAGGTACAGGTTCCTGTCCGCTCTCCTCGTGAGAAAAATCTAGTTGTCTTCCTTCCTGTTTGTTGTTTATTAAATGTTTTAGGTTGCTTGAACCTGACAAATCATTTGTGATATTTTGAACTCCTCTAGAAGGCACTCTAAATTTACAGAGGTTGAAAGAGATACCCACATTTTTCCTTACATGAGGGGTTTGGTCAGGGAGTGCCACCATTTAGCTCCGCCCCTGCCTGAGCTGCTGCACTTCATAACTTTAATATCTAATTTTACAAGACATACTGTACAAGACTTAGAAAAAAGGGATTTTCTCCATAAAAGGATAACGATCTGCAGGTGCATGTTGATAGCGGATGAAGATGAAACGGAACCCTGGGAGAGGCCTGCTTTGTGGTGGTCACAAGATGTGCGGCCGCTTGCCGTGATGGGCAGAAAAAAAAATGCTCGACATATGCTCCCAAATAGAGGAAGAAGATGAAAGGCGGGCTAACTGGCTGACAGCAAAAACTACACTTAAAAGAACCTGCCATTAGCAGAAGTAAAAGCAACAGCGCTGACCCCTCCTGTGGCGGCAGGACTGATAAATCTATTTTGGATCATCTATCCTGGCCTGTGATGATTTATTTGGGCTTTTAAAGAAAAAGGAGGAAGGACTCTGGGGAAATTAGGGCGTCCTTTGCTGTGGTGGGGTTCAATCACGCATCCAATTCAGGTAGAAAGTAGAAGTTAATGGTCTTGATCTGTAGAAAAAGACTAAATGGGACACTATGTTGCCAAAATACTTCGGTGTGCGAATTATTTGGATCCACAAGTGATTCAAATATTGTGGAACTTTGTTTTACCAGTTAAAGTGGGAGATTGTAGTGTTAGAACATGCTGGCAAGATTTGAAATTAAGCTACTTCAGTAACCATCTCATTGGAAAATAAAGGCAGTCTCTACAATAGATGGTTCGCAAATTAGATTTTTCCAACCTTGTGTGAACACATCACAAGAACTAAAATAACAAGATATACAATCAATAACTCTAACCGTATGTCGTGCGTAGCCAAGTGAAATCAAAGCAAATACCATAAAGGAATGACCTTAAACTTAATTACTTTTTGTGGCCTTCAAAATATTTTCCTAGAGTAACAATCTCTAGCTATTAAACATTCTAACCATTACCCTTTGCGTGTACTTGAGATCGACTGATTATTGGCCGATATTTGGAAAATGATGTATATTGGTAACGACCTTTTTTTTATTGGCCGAAGAATGAAGAAATCAATGGAAATGTATTGCCTTTAAGGCTGATTCAATGGAATGTTTTTGTTTCAAATAATGCTAAGAAAATAGTTTCTATATTGTTAAATGATTATTGCTTATGGATGGAAGATTATTGTATTGTTTGTGTAAAGGAAAGGTTTTCCCGATAGAAATATTAACATATGAGTATCAATATTAAGGTATATTTTCGTCGCTTTGCCGTTAGAAGTACTTCTGGATTTGCAGATGACACGTTTCTGTTTCTGGGTTTGAGCTATTATTTTCTTGTTGTGTTATTCAATAAACATGCTTTAGGCAATGAAGTTCTATGTTTGCATTATTCAATTTTTTTATGGCAGTTTTTACACTTTTACTGCAAATGAATATCGACTCCAAATATCGATTATTGGCCTCCTTTACTACTAATAATCGGTATTAGCAATTAACATTAGCAATATAAACAAAACAACATTAACCACAGCATAGCTTACTTGTGATGGAGGGCAATACTATAAGACGAAATGTTGGTTTTCTTTTTTGGAATGAAAGACTAATTCAAATTCAAAAAGTGGTGACGAAGCGAGCTACCAAACAGAAATATTGCTAATTTTGCATAGTTTCTGAAGCTTCACTTTGCTGCTTAAATGTTTTTCATCTTCAGAGCTGCAAACATGACCCATTACCTTTTCTCAAATGTCAGTGAATGCAAGAAAAACCCACAAAATACCCCCCAAAAAAAAAACATCAAAACTATCTTTAATTTTCCATTCATTCCAAATTTTACCTCACCAAACAAGAAAATATTTGCTTTATCCTACCCTCAATGCATGCAAATGGACAAGTTCGTAAAAAAAAAAAAAAAAATGCTTTTAAGTGTTTATTGATTAGTTAGCATGCCTGCAGTGTTGTTCCAATCATGTTTAATCAGCTAAATACATTCCAATAAACCATTGGTTGACTGTCAACCGTGAGTGTTACAAATTCACATTTCTGTTTGAAGGTTGCCACCCAGGAGACCCGAAAGAGAATTGTGAAGGTAATGCCCATGAAATGGGCTTGTATGGTTTCCCTAATCGTCCCTGATGATGAACTCAGTCTACAGGCACATTTTATCTGTTCATTTACAGGAAGACTGAAAGTATATTCATTATAGTGCAATATATGGACATAAAACAGTTTTTGACATGTCAAGTCAATTCCCAGAGTCAAACCCAACAAAGTATGAATTTTACCTGATTTTACTAAATGCTGCATAACCCATTTTATCCCTCAGACTATACATTTAAAAGAGCAATTATTGGCCGTCTTGTCTCTTTTTTTTCCATATACATATTTAATTGGACAGTAACAAAAATCCTAGTATAGTGTAGAAAAAAAATCAATATTTAATTAGCTTGAACTCTAACAAACCAACAACACCGCTATCTTGATGGTAAAAGTGTAAACGTAATTAGCTATTGTTGACATAATTACTCAAGACAGATGGGCTGTGCCTCGGTGAAGAAATATAACATTTATGTTGCATTCATGTCAAAACGACAATGCGCTCCTTGCTCCGCTCGCCCAATTAAAGTCACATTTATGGGCGTGAATCCGTAGTGTTTTTATCAAAAGCCGCACTGACTAATGTCTTTTAACACAAGCGTTGTAGTGCCACAATCAATATGAGGTTTTAATTATTAAGTGGTTGCGGACTTGTGCATTAGCAGTCCCGGAGGCGCATAAATAATGCAAATGATTCCGACAAACCTGCACCGGGCAACAAAGTGAAATAGCCGAGTAAATCCCGGGATTGTAACTCATTCAAAACGACCTACACAGTTATGAATTGATCAATATTATAATAGTTTGAAAAAAAAAATCCAATACATAAATAATGGATGATCGTTTTTTTTACAACCGTGCCAAGAGTCGTAATGTTTTCACCCAGCGCGTGGCTACGAAACGTTTTAAAAGTAATTCGAAGAGAGAATCACATGAGCCCTAAAAGAACAAATGGAGCAGTAAATGGCCCTATAACACTCGGCGCTTTGCTTTCTTATGACCACCTTTGTCTCTTCGGGAGGACTCTGACTGAATTGACAGCGCCCCCTGGGATGGTTTCGGCCAATTAATTGGCGGCTTGGGAGGTGTCGTTATTGAAGTAAGGGTCACATGAAATCGTTACAAAGCATGCACCAATAGAGTGTTGTCTCGCTATAACATGCTTCACATATTGTGGCCTCACTATAATAGATTTTTTTGGGGGAGCACATTTTGTGCCTGCATACTACAAAGGCTTGAACTTTCAACAAATCGGGGAAAATTGTAATACAAACAAAAACAAACAAAAACGTAATTGACAAAACTAAAAATAAATGAAAAAAAAATATGCTAACCCAAAATATATAATGAAAAAACTTTTTAATATTTAAAAAATGAAATAAATGAAAAGACAGAGTGTTATAGTGAAAAAGAAAAAATGAGAAAAAAATAATAAAGATAAATAAAAGAATTGAAGTTGTACTTTTCATAAAATCACAAAAAAATAAAAAAACAACTAAAAACAATCAAGGTTTAATAAACATAACCAAAACAATAATTGAAAAAAAAAGACAGGAACTGTAAAAATGTATTTAATGAAAAAAATGACAAGTATAACTGAAAATATTACAAAACAAACACATTTTAACAAACAAAAATAAGAAAAAAATAAATGAAAACAGTGCACTCATATAAAAAGCTAAATAATTGAAAAGACATAAACTATAAAAAATGACAAAGTAACAAAATACAATAAACAAATAAAAATAACAACAAAAAACAATGACAGTATAATAAAAAATAATAAATGAAATAATGAAAAAGTATAATGAATAAATATTGAAAAAATATAATGGAGCAAAAACCGAAAAGAGAGTGAACAAAAAACAAATCGTAAAATAAAAACATGAAAGTTGAAATCAAATATACAAGATTAAACAACTGAAGACATCCAATAAAAGAAAAAAAAATTAAAAAATCATAACATTGTAACTCAATACTAAGGAATAACAAAATACGAGAAAGTGTATAATAATTGAAACTATTAAAAATAAGAAATAAAAAAAATGAGATACAGCATAGTAAATGAAAAACGTAAAACAAAAACAAATTCAAAAAATATAAAAAATGAATAAAAACTGAAAAGACAAAGTATAGTCATTTTAGAAACATACAAGTACAAACAAATGAAAAAGAACAAAAATTTACCTCTACTTAATGAGTTTCTCTTAATTTGGTAGTGATTGATGAGGGAACTCCATACTTACAGGGGATTCTTTATCCTTTGCAAAGAATAACTAATATTGTTGCCGTACTGAGACGAGACCATTTTTCGCTGTTTTTAAGTCCATGTTTTATGGTTTTATATAATAGATATAATATATAAATAAAAGGCCAAGTATCCACGCGTTCACGGGTCAACAATTTATATATTTTTTTTGTGTTGTTTGATTCCATTGTTCATAGTCATATTTCTATATTCTGAAGTCGAATGCAAAACAACTACATTTAAATTGCCATTGTTATGGTTTTAACAAGACACTTTATTATGTAGGTCATGACACCAGTCTCAAACTTGACAAACACACTAATAAACACATGCATGACTATTTTCCATCACCAAACTGATTTGCATTCAGACCACACTCACCGTCGAGTGCATGTATAATTTGACTGTTAAGCAACAACGCTACTTTTCAAAAAGGAAATCGCTGCACCATTTTATGCTGATTTGAACCTGCAGGAAACATTTCAGTCCACATAATATTCTTATCGCAAGGTGCCACAGGGGTAGCCTCTCCACATTCTCCTTTTCTTTCTTTACTGGCCCTCTTGGTTCTCTTTTTGGACATTCATTCATCTTTATAAGTAGTTGGTGGCCAACATATGCAATGACACTGCAAATATAAGCATGGTGCCAGAAAAAAAATCATAACGACACCTTAAGTTACAGGCCTTTTTTTTTAACATCTTGACTTTCTTAGAAGTGTCTGAATAATAAACGTTATTATATGAAGAGTTCTCCTTTATGTAATACGACCCAATGACATGTCCTGCCATCAACGTAGCAGCCAGGGCTAACGTTACCTTATTTACAATTCTAATATTTTCATGGAAGTGTCAAAATAACAAAAGTTGTTATATAAAGAATTAATTTGACCAAAATTATAACCTACCATCAAATGTAATGTCATGCTATCAAAGTAACAGGCGTGGCTAACATTAGCTTGTTTACAGTGTTAATGCTAGCTTAGTATAGTTGACACGTCATGCCATCAACGTAGCAGCCATGGCTAACGTTACCTTATTTACAATTCTAATATAATTTTCATGGAAGTGTCAAGATAACAAAAGTTATTATATAAAGAATTAATTTGACCAAAATTATAATCCACCATCAAATGTAATGTCATGCTATCAAAGTAACAGCCGTGGCTAGCATTAGCTTATTATAATCCACCATCAAATGTAATGTCATGCTATCAAAGTAACAGCCGTGGCTAGCAATAGCTTGTTTACAGTGTTAATGCTAGCTTAGTATAGTTGTTATGTATAATTTGACTGTTAAGCAACAACGCTACTTTTCAAAAAGAAATCGATGTACCATTTTATGCTGATTTGAACCTGCAGGAAACATTTCAGTCCACATAATATTCTTATCGCAAGGTGCCACAGGGGTAGCCTCTCCACATTCTCCTTTTCTTTCTTTACTGTCCCTCTTGGTTCACTTTTTGGACCGGGATTCAACATTCATCTTTATAAGGAGTTGGTAGCCAACATATGCAAATATGTTGTGACAGATATGTAAAAAAATAATCCAACTTTATACATAAAGAATTCTTATCAACACATCGATCAATCCACCACCCAATGTCAAATGTCATCTCATGCTAGCTACCAAGATAGTTGCTATGGTTAATATTAGTTTGTTTACAATGCTTGTGCTAGCTTTCGCAGAAGTGTCAAAATAATACAGTTTAATCTAAAAAGAATTTTTATTACAAAATTTATAAACCCACCACCAAATTTCACGTCATGCTACCAACATAGGTGCCATGGCTAATGTTTGCTTGTTTACAGTACTAATGCTGGCTAAGTGTTCCTGTCAGAGAAGTAGATAATTAATAGGTATAATCAATAGTTGTTACCAAATTTATAAGCGCACTACTCAATGACGTGGCATTCTGCCAACATGCAACAATGACTATTAGCTTTTTTACTTTTCTAATGCTAGCCCTCAATAACTGTCATAGAAGTGTCAAAATAAAATTATTGTTTATACTTTTTGTGTTTTCGTGACTATCTTTATAAGACGACCACTTGCATGTCAAGCTGCTAGAATATTAAGCTAGCAACACCACAACCGTGGCTAACGTTAGCTGGTTTACAGTGCTACTGCTAGCTAACTATAACTGTCATGGAAGTGTCAAATAATAAAAGTTAATACACCATTTTTATTACCATTTTTATAAGCCCACCACCTGATGTCACGACATACTCGCAATGTAGCAGCTGACTAATATTAGCTTATCTAGTTAAAGATAATACATTAAAAAAAGTCTTATATCATGCTACCAATGCAGCAGCCATGCAATCGACCTTAGAAATTGCATCCTACATTTTCTTTGTGTTCTCTTACAATTTTATCTTGCAATTCGTCAAGGATGCAACACAAGAGTGTTTAGAGGACTGTCATCGAATTGTTTTTAAACAATTTTCTAAATTGTCCATATTTCTCTAGACACCCTGAGATCAATTATCTGTAAGTGTTTCAGTGAAGGTCGAGAAAGTCTCAACAGGCTTGTTTTTCTTTCTTTTTTTTTCCAACTTCCCGCTGCTCACACATTTAATCCTGCCTCTTAAACGGCATTCTTAATCCTCCTTTAAAAACACGGGAGGGGGGGAAACCGCTTGAGCAATGTTGAATTAAAATGTGAGAATATGTCCAGTGGAGATGATTTAGCGCCTGCTTTTAATGCAAAGATGGCTTGAGGTCCAATTAAAGTGCGAGACTTTGGAAAAAACTGTTTTTTTTTTTTGCTTCCAATTGCTGCGCAGGTGTCTTTTTATAAAATGATTTATCGTTTTAGAGCTATTCGTCACTGAAGTGCTGATTTTCTAGTGTGACTGCTCCCGAATGGTAAATTGCAGTCGAGAAGAAGTTTCATGTGCCTGTTGGAAGCAAGTGTGTGTATAGTTTAATGCAGTTTTCGGAGCTCCGTATGTCACGTGACTGTTTAAAATGCGGGAGCAGACTCTTAGTACGGATCAGGGAATGTGTCACTTTTATAGCGCCGCTCTTGTCTCGCCATTACATGGCTCACTTTAAATGGATTTGATACAGGCAGAGCCGAGTTAAAGGGCACCAACTTTAGTCATAAATAATAAGTCTGAAGTTTTTGGGAAAGGTTTTTCATTTCTTACACAGGTTTTTTGTGTGTATATGCATGGCACAGCGGAGACACGCCCGAAAAGAAATAACCACGATTGTCACGTTTTGGATAAGGAACGTGAAAAAGAAGCTTTTTATTTATTTATTTATTTATTTATTTATTTATTTATTTATCTATCGCATGTTTTGGTACAAAAAGCTAATTAGTTGTGGACAAAGAAGTGCTACTACTCTGGAGTATTTTGAGTCCTTTGTTTGTATTGTTAATGTTTTGTCATGTGTTCTGAAAAGTGGTTTGTGACAGCTGGAGCTGTTATGAGAGTGCCTTATAAATTGAGTTTTTTTTTTTTTTTAATCTAACTTTTGAGGTCTCTGCTATTAATATAAATATTGTAATGAGGAGCTCTGAACGCACGCTTAAGTGTTTCTTTGATTTTAATGAGGCTGGCTGAGACATGCACTAAGATTTTTTTTTTTTTGTCAACAGAAATTCATCAGGCTGGCTAATATATCATAGCCTACACCAGGGTTGATCAAACACATAAGTGGGAGGGAATTTTTTCCTTTTTTTTAATCGAAGAAAGTAAAGGTCACTTTGAATTTTTTTTATCAACATCACTCAATCATTCTTTTAAAGCTGAACAGCTTTAAAGCTTTTCTGAGCTCGATATACAATCTAACTGGCCACTTTTTAAAATTTATTAATGCGATATGTAAAAAATTTGCACCTTGTCACAGCAGAAAGTGTAGGACACAATTTTTGCTTGTAAAATGCATTGTTATTCACCACATTTGCATATTTAGACAAGTATATAAAATAAAGTATATAAAATATAAAGAGTAGAAAACTCAATTTTTAGTCCATGTTGCGGGCCGCTTAAACTTAGACAGCGGGCCACAAATAGCCCATAGACATTAGTTTGGACACCAATGGCCCATACAATTTTAAATGTGTGATGGTTTTGTATTACATTTTCATTTGTCCTTATAGATATTTTTCACAGGTTTGGGGATGTTAAGAAGATAATTCACTGTGATGTCCAAAGCAGCTTAAGAATTGCATTTCGAACGGCAGCTATCAAATATTTTGGTACTCAGATATCCTTCAAACAATTCTGTTGAATAATTTGGTATTCAGATGCAAAAATGTGTATTCATTGTTTGATTAAAGGACAATTATGAATGTAGAAGACAATATAGTACATTTCCACTAAATATTAACAGATTTTTTTCATTTTCAGAATGTTTTATTTATTTATTTATTTTTAGCTGACTTTAGGCTGCTTTACAGCAGACTTTTAGTCTTTTAGAAACAGTTGAAATTTTTGAAAAATATCTTTTCATTTGATTTATGAAAATGTGTGGTCTCTAAAATAGCGATTCTAGCTAGGTAAAATAGTCCATTTGAGTAAAACTGGTTTGTTTAAAAGTGACAAATAAGACTATCATTTAGGTCTGTAAACCTGCTTTTGAAAAATAGTCCAACAGCTCTCGCCAACTTATATGGGGCAGTTGAGTGCTGTTAGCCGCTAATGCAGCTAGCGTCTAATGCTGCACGCCACTGCAAGCGCTGCGAGTCGCTAATGTTGGAACTGGCTACAGATGCTAAATATAGACAATGACAATGTAATAAAGTCTTTTATAAGCATCCTTTAATTAGAAAAATTACCAACTGAACTTTATTTTAGGACAACATAGCGTCGTTAAACTGGGTAAGGAGTCAAGCTAGCCGTTATGCCGCGACATGCTTTTGGTATGTCCTTCAAAATAAAAGTTTAGCATGACATCGGTGTCCATATGTTATTGGAAAAGTATGATTGTTTTTTTTTGACTCAAGGACTTATTACCTTCTTTTCTGCTGCTCATTCTATCCTCAGCCTGTCATATGACATAATCGGCTACTACTTATTCTCTATTTCTTTATTATGGCTTGCAGATAGCATCACAAGCAATTTCGGAGCAAATTGTAGAATTTTCTTTTTCGCTCAAACCATTGGTCCCAGCCATGAATCCGAATTACTGATATTGTCTCTTTTTCTTCCCAGCTGCCCTCAAGTAGTCCTGAAGCCGCAAACAGAGGGAATAAACAAGGATTTGTCACTGACGGTAAAAAGTTGATTACAATTCCCTTTGGGAGAGCGGCTGAGTAGAAACTCCTGCAGTGAAGGTCGCCGACTGGAAGCTAATAATCTCGATGGCCATTGAGTTTCCTATGCCTCCGTTTCAGCGAGCCGGCTGCAAGTATAAACAACGCAGAGATGAATGGAACCGCGATCACTCTCCACATCTTGGGCTTTACTTTTGTTTTGTTTTGTTTTTTTTTTCTTTTCGCAGGGCTCGCTGTTGGGCATCTCGGATTGCCTTCGATATTTCAATGAGCTGAACTCCGAGAACTTCATTATAAGTTTCGTGGCCGTACTTGGTCCTGTGCATGACAGCTTTGATGGCTTACTGGGGTAATGACTGTTAATATGCAACCGTGATTTTCGGGTCGAACGTTCCGAAATTATCTTTTTTTTTCCCCTAAATTTTAAAAGCGATGCCCGCTGCCCTTACGATTAATTTAACATGTCTGATACAAGAAAGGAAGAGGATACATTGCGGGGGTAGTTGGACAGCCTAGGATGTAAAAGTAATAACTACATGAAAAAGCAGACTTCAGAGATTCTTTGATCACATCACAAAAGTAGTTGTCGTCATGTATACCGCCTATACATACACTCCGTGAGTAGGCTTAGAAATATATTATTTAGATTCATTTTAAAAAGTAAGATAAGCAGTTCAGGATGCTTGAGGTTTAAGATATCAAAATGTAAATACCACCACATTTTTCTTTTCAGTACTCTTGTGATAAGTCATTTTCAAACCATTTTTTAAAGTTTCCTTGATATGATTCGAAAATCCAAGCCAGAATCCAACTGATTTTAAAGTATGACGACCAAAATGAAAAAAAATAACGCGAGAAAGAAGATAAAGTCCACACTTGTGAAATCTATCCACGTTCAATAGCCACTTATCTTAAGTAGGGTCACAGGTTTGCTGGTGCCTATCCCAGCTGACTTTGGGCGGGGGACACCCTGAACTGGTTGCCAGCCAATCACAGGGCACAGAAGGAGGAACATCCATCCACACACCCAATCAAACGTAAGAAAAACCTAAGAGAGTCCAACACGCCTACGGATCATGTTTTTGGAATATTGGAGGAAGCCAAAGTGCCCGGAGGAAACCTATGTGGGCACAGGGAGAACATGCAAACTCCACACAGGGAGGCCGGATCGATCTGCAATCAAAGTTAGGACCGCCGAGGAGGCGGATGTGGTAAACACTCCTCCACCGTGTAGCCCAACGAGTGAAATCATTATAAAATCATCTCCCATCTGTTCCCGTTAGGACAGGGTTATAAGGCCCAAAAATAAAATCCTGATTTTCACCAGCCATTTTGGACAAATATGATTTAAATCAATTTCATTTTAAATACTGATCCAAACATTTATTTTGAGTTATTAAATAAATAAATCCTTGAGCAAATATTCAGACACGGCTAATGTATGCTGATTTCAAATCAGTTTTAATGTAAACATGACATTCATAGTTTCAGGATAGCGGGAATGTCACAATTCATTCAATCCCAAAGATGCATTTTTGCGTGTCTCTAATGAGTCTAGGCATTCAAACCTACAAACAGTAAAACTCCTCAACAACGAAATCTGCATGTGCAAAAAAAATCCCTTCACGTGAAATAATCTTCATGCACTGAAGCCTTTTCCTATTTCTTACCTGCCCCTACTAAGAAAAATCCCCCTGTGGCATAATACGATATGCTTTTCTCTGCATTTGCCTAGCATTGAAATTCACTATAGCGAAAACAAGCCTGCAGCCAAAGTCTAGCTTGGTTTATGCTTGGCACGGCAGTAGGCGGGGTACACCCCCTATCTAATTATTTATTTTCCTGTGTTACATAAAGGAGGGTCACAAAATGGATGACTCTAAATTTTGTAAGTATTGTACAATAAACCATCAATCAGTTTTCTGCCACTTTTGTAAAACACAATTTTAGGACTAAGCTAATTTTCAAATCTTTAATAGTTAAAATGATTTATTATTATTGCTCAAATTTGATTTATTCCCCAGTCCTAGTTCGGGTCAAGTATTTATCCTGTAGCATCCCAATCCAGCGATTAAAGGTAATTGACTACCATTTCGAGGGAATCAGACGGGATTCTTGAAAAAATGTCAGCCTCTTGTGGACACAAATCCATCAGTAAAACAAATGAAATATGATGATTTGTATATAACCCGAGAAAAACCAGAATGGAATCATAGAATCTGCAGACCAAGTTATGTTCAATTATGTCAACTAATGTATTATTATTTTTTTTTTCAATGGGAACGGGTGGAAAAAAGATTTGGGCTGCTCCAATTCTATCTTCAAGCTGGGACATAAAAAAAAAATCAAATAAAAATAAAGACTGACTGTGGTTACTCAAAATGCTCAAAATTGGCTGACATGGTTCCTTTAAAAAAAAAAAATGTCTGGCATTAAAAGAGTTAAAACAGTGCTTAACCTGAGGCAATTTTTAATGTGTGCAAAGTTCTTTCCTTTATTCCAAGCCCAACTCATGGAGGATCATAGTACCTGTCAAGCAGTTGATTTTTTTCTTCCTGGTTAAGATTTCACAATAAGTGATTGATACTATGAGGTTTGGGTTAACCATCTAGATTATGTAATAGTTTCTCATCCATCCTGAGGATCCTTCATTTTTCACTGGTGTGCCTTATCTGGAGGGTTGATGCAAACTTTGTAAATTCCGGTCCACAATGGTCACGCCTATTATCCATGCCAAGAAAGCTTCAAAAGGGATATATCTTCATTCAAAAAAAATTGCCTTTTTTTAGTTGTTTTTTTTTTCAAGTTATTGGAGCTGAGAAGTTTGACTTTCACACTCACGCACTCAAAGTGAAGCAGGGAATCGAAACAATGATGAAACCCGAGTGTAATAGTCAAAGCTGCGAGAGCAAAGGAATGACAAACGTCAGTCACTCCTCAAATAGCGTCTTTGTCTGACTGAATCGTTACAGTACATAAAAGCAAGTTGAAATGTCACAACTTCCGAGCGCCGCAGGAGTCACATATAAAAGCTTCCAATAATATCAAGAAATGATCTTTGTTGGGCTACATGAGTGTAAATTCGATCGTCTGACTTGGAAGAGCTCCATAGCAATTCATTTGTTAGAATTCTGAACTTGACTTAGAACCTGGAACCTCAGGGGCATAAACATGGACGAGCAATTTAGTAAGGAGATTTCCAGCAAGAACCTCAGAAGTATACTTGGATTAAAGTTACTGGCATCTCCAACCGCAATGGTTTGAAGGCGGATTTCTGATCAACACAGATGGGCATTTTTCAAATTATTCCTGGTGGACCTGGGAACCCTTCCGTCATCGTCGGTCTCAAGCCGAGCCAAACTGTAATCTTCAAATCATCGGGCCGTTGTTTTATTTCACCCAGTCACTTTGTCACCACAAGGTGGTTATTGGACAAATTTTGTCTGGTCCGTTATTCATCGGCAAAATGTTTTTTTTGGAGACAGCCCAATCGACAGTCCGTCAGTCCCTAGATTGGACACCTGTGACTGTGAATGACGTATGAAAACCCACTCATCATCACTACTTATGAACAGACGTGGAAACATCTTACATTATATCGCTAGTCCATCAGTCATCAATCGTAGGTGTGCCGCCTCCCTTCCGTCATCTTTGGTCTGTCATTTTTTCACAGCAAAAATTGTCATCGTTGGTTCCGCCAGACTGTCGCACACTTCCGTCACCACTGTAAGTCAAACGAAAATGACAGACTGACAGATAAGATTAGAGAAAAATTTATACAATTTAAGAAAATGGAATAAACAGTGGTAATAGGACAGACCCTTGGGGAACACCTTATGGGATTACTCTGAACGTTTCTGTCTATTCCAGGCCATCAGGCATTAAAACAGAATGAATGATGGTGCTTGAAAACAGTCGGGATAAAAATGACCCAATTATGTGTCAAAACCTGACCGACTCAATATGTGGGTCAATTTGATTCAACTTTCTGAGCTGTTTTATACCAAACAACCCAATTTTCATGGTTGTCTTGATAAAAAAAAAAAAAGACAAAAAAAAGACCCATTTATTGGGGTTGTAATGTGTCAAATTGACTCAAACACTGGGTTTGGGTCTGGTTACTTTTAACTCGATTGTTTTTGGAGTGTTAGACTAAACCGAAAAAAAAAATCTCCATATTTTTCAGCAATTTTTGATGTGATAATTTCTTTTAAATTACTTGAAAATCGAAGTAGAATGTATATTTACTTCGGAAATATACTTTTTTTTGTTTTGTTTTATTGCCTACTTTATTATTTGCTTGATTATAGAATGTCATCTGCTCATGACAATAAAACTCTTGAATATATCTGGATCTTGATGATAATTTTCAAATCAAATGTTGTACATTAAGCACATTTTTAATTTCAGTGCAGAAGGGAGACTGTAACAAAATCGCAATGAGTCAAATAAAATGCTGGATACATGTTGTTTAAAACAATCCTGGGAATTGTTTAATCCATTGCCTCAAAACGAACAAACCATTCACAAAGAAGACAGAGAAAATAAATAATTGTATCTGAACCTCATATGAAATTGGCTTTGCCCTCTGAGCACAAAGAAACAGAAAAGGCTACTGCATATTTTTTTTTATTTATTTATTTTACAAAATAAAAGGCCAACAATGGTTTTGTTTCACAACAACACTAGAGAACATGAACAAAAGTCACTTTAATAAATTGCATTGAGACAATTGGAGTTCTGTTTGCGCACTTGTGAATAATAACAAATTCAGCATTGCCAGACTATCGAAAATAACTTGTGCAATCATAAAAAAGCGATTGACCTGTGATTGTCAATTTTATATTAATATTGATTACATTAACAAAAAATACATATTTTTAAAGACTTAAAGAATACCTATCTATCTATCTATCTATCTATCTATCTATCTATCTATCTATCTATCTATCTATCTATCTATCTATCTATCTATCTATCTAACTATGAGGTGTGTGTATGAATTAGAATTCGTCGGCCTAGAGGTCTAATAAAAACAAGCAAGAAGAAACAAGCACACACGCACACACAGCGCATGTGTGCATACAAAACGGAGCCAAAACTAAAAGCAACAAATTGTTCACGGGCATCTGCTGTTTGCTGCCAAAAACGACTCTTCCTGCAGGCAATAAAAACTAGGAAATGCTTTATATCACATCACACTGGTTATAGCCTTTTTTGTGGGGTGTGTGTGTGGAGGGGGGGGGGGGGGGGGGGTTGCTAAGTAATAAATAACGCTGTGGAAGAACTTGACGAACCTGCAGAAGTTGCCATGGCAACATATGTGGATACGGCAATATTTTTTAACAACATGAGAGCCATTTGTGTCCACTATCATGTTCATTTTGTCTTAGCAAGACAGAAAAGTCACTTGCATCCTACACGAACATATGAGACACTATCAGAAAGGCCAGGATGTCCTCTACTGAGGACACCATGACTGTAGCCTAGCTCCAATAACTCCTAAAATATAAACCAAAAACAAATGTCCACAACAGTGGACACAAAATAGACTATCTTTTGAAAAACAATTCAATGTTATTTTATGTACACTATTTAAGATATATCGTAGTACTTCATTGATTTGTCAATGCAGCCAAGGACACCATGTATGCGTAGTGAATATGTTTATTGTTCCAGAGATCTTGTGTGTGTGTGTATTTGTTGCTGGAGGCCATTCAATGCCATCTGTTAAATAATGAGTCACCTGTGAAGTTCATAACAGCGGTGTGTGTGCGCGCGTGTGTGCGACATCCTATCCAAACTGCTGTCAAAGAAATGGAAGTCCATTACCTCTCTTTATAGCAACACAACTCACTTGAATGACAACAGGTACACATAATGGAGTCTTTAATCCAGTGGTGTTTTGAGATACAAGTTTCATTTGTTCCCTGACTCTAATTACATCTCAAATCATCGTTCCTCATTGAAATGAATGGAATGTCAATAATCAAATCCAGCCTCTCAAAAAATGATTTTAAAGAAAAGAAAAGCCTGTCTGTAATGTTTTTATTTATATAAATACTGATCTCAGCCAAAATTGAAATACTGGTTCTTCACAAAGGATAAAGAATGTATGTTCACTAGTATTAGTACTAGACTGTTCAAATAATATGGTATTTCATCAAGGGCTGATTGTTGGCACAGATTTTCATCAGCCTTTATTAAAAATAGGTACATTTAAAACTGTTAAACTGTTTTTTTTTATTTCAGTTAGCTTTATAAAAGATTCTGCTGAATCTGGGACATTGTAATCTCTGTATTTGTTTGAAATTAAAATAGTCAATTGTATGTTTAATATTTCTCTTGTTTTGAGGAACTTTATTTACTGTAGAAAACTTTAAGGAGCCATTTATTGGTTTGAGCTTTAACTTTTAAAGACATAATGACGCCCACTGAGAATAGGAACTCCCTGAAGATAATTATTGTCTACAGTCAATTAAAAAGAAAATCTACTTTACTCTACTTTAAAGTATTATAAAAAAAAAACAAAAACCCACCAATATTTAACCTTTGATCAAAAATTAATACCTGCTTCAAATATCAGCTATCGGCCTCCTCGTGATTCCTTAAGCATCGGATTCCTTGTGATTTCATGTAAATAAGATTAAGATGAAAAACATCTCAAAGCTAAAAAGCTTTAATTTTGGTTGCTCACTGTTACCATGGCGATGTACTGATGCCAAAGGAAGATGATGCAATTTTTTTACATCCAAACCTGGGTTGAAAACTCATCAAATTTGGCACACAATTCAGCCCTGGCAATAACATATATATTTGATAGGGCTATTGTCCATTGTTAGGTTGGAGTGAGATCTATGATTTTTCATCCTTTTCTTTGTGAGTTTCTTGATTCTTCTTGTTTGTTTAAGTGACTTTACTAACTTGTATCTTGAAAAACTTGTGAGGTCACTTATATCTCAAGACTCCAAATGACAATGTTTTTATTTTAAGTGAGAGGTATTCATGTGTAAATAGCCCATAATTCACGGCGATGCATTCAGTGCCCCCTCGTCTCGACACATTTTTAA
Organism: Hippichthys cyanospilos; assembly: GCF_059441005.1. Classification (NCBI taxonomy): domain Eukaryota; kingdom Metazoa; phylum Chordata; class Actinopteri; order Syngnathiformes; family Syngnathidae; genus Hippichthys; species Hippichthys cyanospilos. The sequence continues at coordinate 7,049,833 of NC_142385.1, forward strand.
GCATGTGACATCTTAATTACAAAATCATACATTACGGTAATTGATGGCGGAGCCACATTTAATTTATCTATTCTAAAATGTCATTCGTTGCGATGATTGCAGTACTGTATATTAAGAATAAAATGAGCTAAAAGTTATTGGTGAGTAACAAATGTAATCTCCTTGCTCCTGACCGCTGTTTATGTCAATGTGTGAATACACCCAAACACAGCCAGCCAAATTGAAATAATATCAACTAATCAAAATATCTGATGAGAACGAGATTGGATGTGTGTGTTTTCGCCGCGTGTGCGAGTCGGGGTTCGCCGCGAGGTCAGCCCGCAGCCGGATTGTTCGGCGGTGATTCAGCTCTAATTGCACAAGCTGATAATAAGCGAGGCAGTGCAACGCACGGATGAATGTGGCCCACTTCAGGTGATTCATCACACAATCAGAGCGGACGCAAAGCAAGGGGATGAGAGACACATTAATGCATGTCTAATGAGCGAGCGCGTCCCGTGATGAATCGCCGCGTCCACGTCGGGACTACCCGACGCCAAACGGCATGACCCTAATGCGCTAACGCGGCTCATTGCAATTTTCGGAGCGGTAAATATAATTGCTCCAGACTGATTCACGCTGTAGCCTCTCACATTTACCTGTTCAACTTTTTGAGACAACTGCAAGCACTTTAACCACTGGATTTGGGCCAGCAAAAAGAAAAAAAGTTCAGCAGGATTCTGACTTTTTTATAGCCTCTGAATTTTGACATCTGAGATTGTGAAGTCAGAATTGTGACTTAAGACTTTAAAGTCATAATCCTGTGAATTCTGTGATTAAAGTCAGCCAGTGAAGAACAAAAATAAAGTGGTCAGGTTCTTATTTTTATCTCAGAATTTTGACTATTCTCAGAGTTCTCACTCTGAAGTCAGAATTCTCAATTCTGGCTTCTGACACTCCTGGCAATAACGTCAGAAGTTTTGACATGAGAGTCAGTAGAGTCGTGATTTTAAAAAAAATGAAGTCTGAATTCAGATTTTTTTAATTTTGCGAATTCTGAAAAGAAGTCAGTCAAAGAAAAAAGATAGGGTTTCTTGCTTTTATCTCAGATTTGTGAATATCCTCAAAATTTTCACTTTAAAAGTATGATCCTCATTGTTCTTATTCTGAGAAAAGTCACAATTTCTGAGAAAAAAATTCAAAATTTCGACTTGAAATTGTCAGAGAAGAGTCGGAATTCGGATTAAAAATGAGTCAGAAAAGAATTCTTATTTTAATGTCAGAATTGCAAGAGTTAAGTCAGAATTTTGAATAGAGTAACAATTCTGAGAATTCAGAAGTCAGCCAGGGAAGAGGTTTCTTACGTTTATCTCGGCATTCTGACTATTCTCAGAATCCTCACTTTAAAAATATAATTCTCAATTTTTCTTATTCAGAGAATAGTCCAAATTCGGACTTCTGAAAATAAGTAAAAAGTATGACTTGGAAGTAAGTAAAGCATTCTGAATTCAAAAGTCAAAATTCTGCTTATTCTCAGAATTCTGACTTCAGACCATAGTTAAAATACTAACTTGAAAGTGAGTCAGTAAATAATTCTGACTAATATCAGAATTGCAAGAATAAGGTCAGAATTTTGACTAAAGCAACAATTTTGAACATTCGAACAATAAATTCAGCCAGTGAACAAGAAAAAAATGGTTGGCAGGTTTTTCACTTTAACTCAAAATTCTGACTTCTCACTTTACAGTCCAAAGTAAAATTTCTGACTTAAAGTCAAAATTCTGACTTCAGCGAACAAAGTTGGTAAATAAAGAACTCTGACTGAAAAAGTCAGAATTGTGGAAGTAAAGTCATGATTCTGACTTTCAGCCAGTGAAGATAATAAAACAAGTTTGAAACTTTTTTTTTTTTCATCTCTGAATTCTGACTTTAAAGCGATTGACTTGAAAGACATTCAGGACAGAATTCGGACTAGTCCAAAATCAGAAAAGAACATAATGTACATGAGCAGTGGAGGAAAATGCAACCTTAATGCCAAACAAAAGCTAATTGCAGCATAAACCTGTGCTTGGTTTTGCATTTACCCTCCTTTGAGCCTTTTATCATCGAAAGTCTGGAAACAATACACAACCATCTGCCATTTTTGTTATCAAAGCGCCAACCTGCCCGTCTGCCGCTCTTACGAGACCATCCTTCGTTTATCGCACTCCCCTAAAAGAATATTCGCTCATATACATTGCCTTTATTGCTAAAAAGATATTTCACTGGCAAAGAGACCAATGAAAGGTTTGCTGGCAGGAACGATGCGTTCCCATGGCGACCACTTTTGTTGTTGACTTATGATATAAAAGTTATTCGCCTTCTTTGATTTCCCACTAGAGTGGAAAACAAGACAGGAGATGTGGATTTTTGGAAAGGAGCAAAAAAAAAAAAAGAAGTTAGATTGAAAAACAGAGAAAATGGAGAAATGTGAAGGGGGATGACAGATAAGTCTGAGATGGATGAGGGAAGTCAAAAACGCCCGAGATTGTCATCTGACAAAGCAAAGTGGTGGCATGAAACTCAGATTTTTTTGTTTTTGTTTTTTTGAGGCCTTTAAGTTTAGCGCTAAGCAAAATTGTTTATGCAGTCTTTCTCCTTTGGGGAAAGGACTGAGGAGCACATTGTGATTCTTCTTCCTTTGCTTTTGAATCCTATAGACCAGAGGTCGGCAGCCCGTGGCTCTTTAGCGCCGCCCTGGTGGCTCCCTGGAGCCTTTTATTAAAGAGAATGGAAAAAGATGGGGCGGGATCTACTTTTTTTGTTATAATAGCCTTTTAAAACATGACAAAAACTATCTGGACGTTTTCCAATGCTTTCGAAATGGGTAAATATTGAATTTCAAATGTTTGCACCTGAGCCCGCGACAAATGTTTCCTCTGATGGCCATTGCAAAAAAAAAAAACGGGTTGCTTACTGGGCCACAGATCCAAAAAGGATGAAGGCAAACACATCTGAGGCGAACAGAAGATTCAATGATTTGCTTTCAATGCCAACGTGGGAGGATTGCCTGCATGTTTGCTTTGTAATGAGTTTTCAAATAATAAAAACATCTTACATATTGAAGAGTTTGATTGTCAAATGCACAGTAACACTACATAATGGAATCTTATTCTGTTCACTTCCCTGAGGAGACTAACATTCCACACACAAGAGAAAATATTAGACAATAGTAAGGCGATAGAAACAGTAATAGGGCAATAAGGGCAATGATAATGGGGCATATACGAATAAAAATAAGAATACATGCCCAATTTTGAAAACAAAAGTCACATTAAACGTGTAAGAACACAACCTTGTCATAGGCACATATTTAGTAACAAATTGGATTTTTTTAAGAAAGGGTTTCAAATTTTTGCTAGTATATATTTGGAATGACACATAGGAATGTTCTTGTGCTTACCCAGGTCTGAGGATGGTGTTCCATTTTGCTTTTGCTATCAGGGATACATCGTCTCTCCAGCGTGTCCTGGGTCGTCCCCGGGGCCTCTTCCCGGTGGGACGTGACCGGAACACCTCACCAAGGAGGCATCCTAACCAGATGCCCGAACCACCTCAACAGGCTCCTTTCAATGCGGAGGAGCAGCGGCTCAACTCCTCCCGGACGACCGAGCTTCTCACCCTATCTCTAAGGAAGAGCCCTGACAAGTGCGGAGGAAGCTCATTTCGGCCGCTTGTATCCGGGATCTCGTTTTTTCGGTCACGACCCACAGCTCGTGACCACAGCTGGAATAGCGTGGAATAGCAATAGCATAGGAATGTCGATTGTCCAGTGAAGAGAGAGCTTTGCGTTTCTGCTCAGCTCTCTATTCACCACAACGGACCGGTACAGCGTCTGCATTACAGTAGATACTGCACAGATCCACCTGGTGATCTCCAGTTCAATTTTACCCTCACTCATGAAAAAAGACCCCAAGATACTTGAACTTCTCCACTTGGGGCAGGGCATCATCTAGAGCACAGGTGTCGAACTCCAGGCCTCGAGGGCCGATATCCTACATGTTTTCAAACCTTTTCCCTCAAAAACACCTGATTCAAATGATTGGGATCATTTTGAAGCTCCTGCAGAGCTTGCTAATGAGCTAATCATTTGAATCAGGTGTGTTGGGGAAAGAAAACCGGAAAACATGCAGGATGCCGGCCCTCGAGGCCTGGAGTTCGACACCTATGATCTAGAGGTAAGATTTTAAGCACAAGCCCAAGCCTGACCCGAATTTCTTCATAATCTTAACATATCTTTTCCCATTTATTTGATTTACATTATTCTATTTAAAGCCTGCTGCGGTATTTCTCCGCGTAATTAAGCAAATTTGCACCAATGACGGACGGCCTTAAAATTTCCCCCGTCAACTCTTAAAAAAATCCATCAATGATGGAAAATTGTCGGTTAATGTAACCTCTGCAGACACAGAAATATAAAAGATGTAAATGTTTATACAGTCTTGTTAAACTTAGATTTTGTTCCAAAAGGCTTTCATTTGTTATCATAAATCACCTCCTCCTCCCGAGTCCTCACAAATAAAAGATGAAATTTCGGGTTCGCTTCGGGCTTGGGCCTGAAAATCAAGTTAATTGGTCGGGCTCGGGCCGGGTCGGGCTTTAATACCGCGGGCCTGGGTCGGGTCGGGCTAGATTTTTTTAGGCCCGATCTTACCTCTAACATCATCCCTGAACTGGCGAGGGCACGCCACCCTTTCCCGACTGAGGACCATACAACGGTCTCAGATTTGGAAGCGCTGATCATCCCAGCCGCTTCACACTCGGCTGCAAACTGACAAGGTTGGAGGTCATGGCCTGAAGAAGCCAACAGCACCACATCATCCGCAAATAGCAGAGATTCAATGCTGAGAGCCCAAACTGGACCGCATCAACGCTTTGGCTGCATTTAGAAATTCCAATACTCACTGGAAACGGATTTGACTTACTGCCAGCAATGCGAACCAAACTATGACATTCAAGAGGAACGAGAGACCAACTCCAGTGAACCCTTGATGATCCTGCCGAAGGTGGAAAGCTGGTCCACTGTTCCACGAACGGGATGAAAACCACACTGCTCCTCTTGAGAGTGTTGCCTTCAATAGAAAACTATACGGTAGACCCCCGGGTTACGGCGTCACCTGCTTATGTTGTTTTTCACTTGACAAAGTTGAATACTACATTTTTTTCTTCATCTCCTCTTTACAGCATCAACACAAAATTCAAATTTGGCGGTCAGTGTGTGTGCATTATGATGAGTTGCATCACGGTCATACGTCACTACACGCGTCACTACATAAGTCATTAAAATGCTGGTCTGCTATTGGTCGGCGTCACGGTGTCATTACGATGCTGGTCTGCTATTGGTCAGCTTCATGGCGACCCTAAAATGCTGGTCTGCTATATGCCGGCGTCACTAAAATGCTAGTCTGCTATTGGTCGGCGTCACGGCGTCACACACGATGCTGATATGCTAAAGTCTTGATCTATAGTGCTTAATTCAAAGTGTAGTTGTTTAGCCAAGGGTCCCAAGATTGCTAGTGATGTTAAAGGGAGAAGTAAGAAGATGATTTTATGGAAATGAAGCTGCAGATAAAAAAGAAATACGAAGAAGGCTAGGCTAGGCTAGGATAAACTCGCTAGGGATTATAGCCGTAAGTAGCTCAAGTCAGTGTCACTCAAACCTAAACAAAATTTCATTTTTCCTATATATATTTTGTATTTATGATGTTATTCAATTGTAAACGTGTCTATTATATTTAAGTAGCACTTACTATATACTATGTTGTTACTCATTTTTAATATGTATTCACCATTTTGATTTTTTTACCTGGGGTTTTATAAGCATTTGCTAATAATTACCATAGGTTTCCATCGTCCATCATATGACGATTTCGCCTTATGATCCCAACTCCGGAACGGATTAATTTTGTATGGCGGGGGTCCCACTGTAAAAGGCTTTCAATATTTTTGCGGCTCTGGACAGATTTTTCGCTTTTTTTGGTTCAATGTGGCTCTTTCAATATTTTGAGTTGCTTACCCCTGCCTAGGCAATTGGTTTATCATATTAGACCATTTGTTAGGAATATATACTTTGTGGTGTCACTAATGCGAAAAACATGTACACGTGTTTATTCCTGAGCCAATCAACAAACACCCTTGAACCTATATAACATCATTGGTCAACTGGTCACGTCAACCGTGTGATTTTCTACCTTCAAGTTCAAGATCCCTTTTGATGGGCTTCCACTAGCAACTATAGAAATCAAAGATCCACTTGAACCGGGCTGGTAATGGGCGGCAATAGAACATATACATTTTTGCCTTCCTTTTTCTTGATTAGATACTCAAGAAAATTATAAGGCCACAAACCGTACGCTCAAGTACAGGCAATTACCTGCAGGATAGCTGTTGACGACACGGTGTGACATTTAGTGCCCAAGATACCGGCCCTTGGCCTCTTATCTTGAGTGAGTAATGGATGCACTGTCCCTTTGGAGAGACATTTCTCTTTGAGCAGCAGGACTAAAGATGCATCAAATCTCAATTTGGACAAAGGATTAAAGGCAAGATTTCATCGTATTTTATACTTTCAACAGCACTGCACTGCCATTAAAAGGAAAAAAAAACCCCACATCCATATGTGAATATCTTCTGAAAGTACCAAAGATGCATTCATTTTTTGAAATTGTAGAGAAACATTTAAACTGACTTGTTCTCTCCAGCTGACCTGAGACCCAGTTTGTTGTGTCCACTGCAGTGGACATTTGTTTTTCTTCTATACTTTTTGACTCATTGACTCAAGTCCTTGTGTGCTCGCTGGAGGATGTTCTGCCCTTTCCAATGATGTCTCACGTGTTTGGGAGAGATATGTTTCAATTTGGGTTCTTGCTGAGACAAAATGGACACACATGTGGACACAGATGAAATCTATGTTTTTTTAGTCAAGTACTCCCTCACCAGCGCACAAATATTTTTGGTTAAAAACAGCCATTCATGTCCATTTATCAAACTTTAAAACTACATTTGTAGTGGCATGTGCATACTTATTTTATTCAGGAACTCAACAGAATAGAAAGATGTTTTGTTTTGTTTTTTTCTGGCTCGCCTGCCAGAAAATTGTGTCCCCAATGCTAATGTGCAAATGTATAGAACTTAAAAAAAAATTAAAAGCATACAATTTCTGAATGAAGTCACAGTAACACAATTTAGCGAATATTTCATGTTCCAATGAATTTGCTCTTAAATTGAAAAGACAAGTGTACAGTTCCTGTCATGGCATCCAATTAGATTTGCTGATAGCTGCAGAAAAACTGGTAAAATCTCAAGTACCCCCTCAAGCGCCTTCATGTCGTCAAGAGAGAGGGTGACGCAACAGCCCAGTCATGAAATAAATGAATTAAATCTATTTTATGTTATGAGTTTAACCCTTGTGCAGTATTTCGTTGCTCTTTTGCTGATCTTCACTTCAAAGGCATTTCACTTCAAAGGTAAAGCTTTGAAAGAAGACACAAGGGAGCTGAAATTCCATCCTGATGCGGACAGCACGTCAAAGTTGAACTCCTCTGAAAACGTTATTGCTATGAACAGAGACATCATGGCACCTTTAAACTGAAATTGTTCACCTATGAAATGTTTACATAATCTACCTACATTTTCTATAAAAATGTGTATGTATTGTCAATTTTCACAATGCCATCTGTTGTTGTAGTTTTTAGGATTTAGTTTGTTTTAAATTAAATAAAACTATTTAATATTCTATTTTATCTACAGTTTGTGTGATATTTTACTGGGGTTACAAGAGGTTTCTTTATTTTTCAACGTTCTCGCCGGACATCCATGGTCCAGGTGTGGTTGTTTGCACACCCATGCCCAACATAATTTTCCAACTCTTTCCATTGTTTTATTTCACATTTATCACTTACACACCTCCAGGCTTTGGCGGCTGACAGCTAAATTACATTTTTGTGCATAGTTACACCCTCAGATGATGTGTGACTTCACTCATACGCCATGATGATATTGCAGTTTTAATTCCGCTTATGTTCTCGGTCACACTTCATCAACCGGAATCTTGTCCACGAGCGACAATGTAAGACAGAACAAATTAACACAGCTACAAAAGAAACGAAGCCTTTTTTTTTTTTTTTTTTTAAGCCAAAGCCACTGATGCAAAGAAAGAGAGAGAATTCATTTGTTGCCTTTTCGCCACCTTTGCTCGGCTCGGACTGTTGATGTTGAATCAATTACCGTAAGAACGCTTAAAATGTTCCTGTAATTACTATTTTGGAATTACCAAAAAGTCTGCTGAAGACTTCAAATGAGCTTAGCGCTGTGTTCGGCATTATACCGCTCATAGCTTGTTCATTGTGCTGTATTTGTTCTGTGCAGTGAATCACAAAATAGGAAATTGGCTGTGTATGCAAATGAACGGCGCTGTTAATACAAAGTAAATGTACTTTGGCTTCTCCTTTCTATACAAGTGCCTAAGATCATATTTTTTATATCTTAAGTTACATTCCATTTCCGCATGTCCAATAATGTGCTCTTCAATGGCAAAAAATCCCACTGAAGTAAAAAACTCCTTTCATATGTGAAGGGAATAATGCATAACATCTAGTGTGTAAATATACCTAATTTGTGAGTCTGTGGGCATGAATTATTGAGCAGCTATAAGATGGATAGGGTCCTCTCGAATAATAAGGGACTGCTAATACAAAGTCATAAAAGCGTCAAAATTGCATTAAAAATGAAAAGTTATTTATCTGTGATGTATTAGATTTCCTATGTTTTTAGTTTAATGTTATTAACTCAAACTCGAAAAAAAAAAACACAACACATTAATATGAAATTGAAAAAGACATGTTCACATTGATAAATCTATCCATCCATCCATCCATCCATCCATCCATCCATCCATCCATCCATCCATCCATCCATCCATCCATCTATCTATCTATCTATCTATCTATCTATCTATCTATCTATCTATCTATCTATCTATCTATCTATCGAATAGTATACTTTTTAAACTCATTTTAAGCAGTCCTTCATTCACAAAAAACATGCAGATACTGTATGCTGCACTGGACTAATAGCCACAGGGTTCAAATCACGAGGAAAAAGTCACGTTTTATAGGCCCGAAGAATCCGATTATATATATATATATATATATATATATATATATATATATATATATATATATATATATATATATATATATATATATATATATATTTTTTTTTTTTTTTTTTTTCCGAGTTTGATATATTTATAGATAGATAGATAGAGTTTAGCCAGCCATTCATCCATTTTCTAGAGCCGCTTATCGTCACAACAGTCGCAGGCTGGCTGGTGCCTATCTCAACTGACGTCGGGCAGTAGGTGAGGGACACCCTGAACTGGTTGCCAGCCAATGGCAAAGCACGGAGACGGTTGACCGTTCATGCACCCAATCACACTTAAGGACAAAGCGGTCACCAGGTATGGTGACTATAAATGAGGTGATTATCTATGAAAATTGACAGGATTTATACTGGTTACAGCTTATCTGAATCTGAAAAAAATAACTAAAGTGTATTAAGTGCCTGAAATGAAAAAAAAAATCAAACGTTGGGAAGTCACTTCAAAATTGTAATGTGTTATTTATTACAGTACTTATTAATTTCATTATCAAGTAAATTGTTAAATTACAATACTGTATTACTGTATTTGAAATGTAAGGCATTACACTACAGTAATATTGCATTATTTTGATATTATTCTCACCATCATTACTGGAAATATACAGTATAGTTTCACAGATAGTGATGCATTAGGCAGAAATGGTGCATTCCACAATTTTAATGTTGCCCTTCAAATTCAAGCTCAGTTGGCTAGGTTAGCGGCTAGTCTAGAATAATTGTTATTGGGTTTAACATATTGTTTAACATGAGTATGTTTAATCTTGACACACACTGACCACAACTATATATGGACGATCATTCACAGCAATTGTACCTTGTCATTATTGTTAGTTGCGACAAGGATCTTGCTATCAAGTTTCGAAATGCTGGTGACTCCACTGTGGAAAGCGGCAGCAAATCTTCTATGTATAACATACTCCGCTACGAGTCTTCTAACCTCTTGAGGTGGAAGTGGCATCCCTGAGTGTGAGAAGGATCATTTTGCCTACTTTATTTTATCCTTACTCTCATCTTCTGTGTGTTTTGTTTTCGCTGAGTTCACGTTACTATGGCACCGCTCTAAATGGTTTGCCAAATTAGTGGTGCTGTTTTGCAAAGAGGATGGCTCAATATTCTTATATGTCCTTATGTCTGACGAACTGAAAGCAATGGACATATGTCCATCCTGTGTCGGTATTGTCCATATCCAACCTTTGGTCTGCTGCACTCATCTATGCTGTAGTAGAAACTAACAACAGGAAGTATCTCCTCGAATGTGTGATGTTTTTGATGAATTTGGGTAAAAAAACCTAATATTCAAATTTAAAATGCATTGTAATGCATTGAGTTACATCATTTGTACAGAGTAAAATATTCCTTTTTTTTGTGCCTTACACTACCGCTTTACAGCAAAAAATAATGCATTACAGTAATGATATTACATTTGTAATGAGCTACTTCTAACTCTCTAAAGAGCGAATACTTCTTTTTATGAATATGCAAAAATGTTTCCACTAATAACCCAAAGCAATCTGTCAATCAATCTTCACTTTGTAGTTGAAACCATGTGTGTAATATTACAACTGGGCTAACATCCAAATGTTGACCTCAGGCTACATAGGTGAGGCCAGACTTTTGCTGCAAATCCCTAAAAATTCTATGCTTAAACTGTAACCATCCACATTTCATGAAAAGTTCAAATTGTTCCTTTCCTTTTCACTGAGGTGATAGCTTCAAAGCATAAAAATTGTACGGCACAACACTGCTTATTTTTCGGGCCCCTTCATCTTTTCCCCCAGTCGAACACAAAAGATAAGGAAGATTTTCCGGCTTTATCAATACTTAATTCATTCGTGTGGTTGCCAGCGTTGTGCACATTTATTTATGTGAAGTGAATGGAGCTTCTGGTTAGTGTTTATCCTCCCCTGAATCGCTCTTTATATTGAAAAAGGAAGAGTTGAAGGAGAAAAGAAGAAAATAGGAGATTATTTATTTGATCCCCCGCCTCATTCCCAAATCTGGTTTAAGACTTTCTAATGAGGCAATAATTTGGTCAAATCAAGATTTGGATTAGCATTATCCCCAATTAACTCAATTGTAGCATCAGCAGGGGGAATGTTGCGCTGTGTTCTTTTAAGGGAAGTTTTTGAGATGAAACATTTTGGAGAACACACACAACACACACATTGTTGGGATATAGTTGTTACATACGATAACGCATATGATTTCCATCGAATAAACGGACGTGCGCTTGCTTCAAGCAAGTTTACAGATAAAGTAAACACAAATAGTGAATAATGTTTATATATATATATATATATATATATATATATATATATATATATATATATATATATATATATATATATATATACACACACATATACTTAGACACATATATACATACAGTATACTCATATAAATATATACACACACACACACATATATATATATATATATATATATATATATATATATATATATATATATATATATACACATATACATAGACACATATATACATACAGTATACTCATATAAATATATAAATACACACACACACATATATATATATATATATATATATATATATATATATATATATATATATATATATATATATATATATATATATATATATATATACATATACATAGACACATATATACATACAGTATACTCATAAAAATATATAAATACACACACACACACACACACATATATATATATATATATATATATATATATATATATATATATATATATATATATATATATATACATATACATAGACACATATATACATACAGTATACTCATAAAAATATATAAATACACACACATACATATATATACATATATATACATATATATATATATATATATATATATATATATATATATATATATATATATATATATATATATATATATATATATATATATATATATATATATGTGTGTGTGTGTGTGTGTGTGTAGTAAATGAGGAAAGCACTCCCAAATGTAAACTCGTAATACTTGATGTGTGTTTTTCTGATGTCTGATGGTGGCTGTCATGTGTTGCAGCGTGCAACTCAGGTTGGAGTCAAGGGGATTAGACCCTGCAACCATTTCTTCTTCTTTAATAGGATTTGTCAGTGAGGGGCAACTTTCAGTGCGTGGGTGCGTGTGTGCGTGGACCATGCACAGGCCCACTACGGTCACAGAGGTACATGTAGTGTCAGTCTGAGGTCCATCAGTATTCTAATCCCTGTAGGGTCGGTTTGCGTGTGCGTGTGTGTGTGTTTGCGCGCTTAGCTGCCGTTGTGTCATGTCTAGGACTTTCCATGTAATAATCCTCCCGGGATAAACTTTGCGTCTGTCAAATGCGGTGCGTGTGCAGACTCATGGGATCCTCTAAGAGCATCAAGTGTCAAAGAATAGACATATGGAACACGTGTGTGCGCGGTTACATATGTGTGTGCTCACCACCGACTTGACGAAGGGCCGAGGCATTTTGTTGCCCGATTGATGTTGTTTCATGCCAAGTGTTAATTCTCTGTATTTATGATTGGCGCTGATTATGCTAATTGACATGCTGTCATGCATTAATTAGTGCTTAGTGCTTGATTAGCTGCTCATGAGGTATCATTATAATTATTATTGATGACTTTTTTAAAGATGCAAAGTGTGATGACTTGAAATTTGGAGTTCACCCAACATCAGAAATCCACTGCTGCATTTTTATAGTTTACAAAACAACACATGAGGAGGAGGCGGAGTTAATAGGCTACTTTTCACATTTGAAATCGGTTAGATGTCGCAAACTAATATTCATACTCCTATGCCTAATATACATTCAGACTTTCAGTCTTGAGGCAACATAATGCAGTTTGGCTCCCGTGCCGTGAGGAGAAGGGCGGAGTCAATAGCTTATTTTTGACAACTTTTAAATAGGTTATTTGTATTCATCGTAAAATATTTTAGTTCATTACTGTCTAAATGACATCCAGATTTTCAGACTTAAAGCAAAATAGCTAGCTAGATACCGTGCGAGTATAGATCAATGATGAATAGATAAATGACAGCTTAAAAAAACCTACGAAATATAAAGTCAAGTGAAAATGAGTAAAAAAAAACATGTAGGAGAAAAACATATGAGAATAGCAAACATCTTTATATAGTGTTTCCTTATTTATCATCTGTTACATTCCCAAAAATAACCGCAGTAACGAAAATCCACAGTATAGATTCAACTTTTTTTTGATTTAGTTCCTTTTTGTTTGTTTGTTTTGTGGTATTTTGTTCACAGTAGTAGTTTGTTTGGTTGCCTGACTTAGAAAGATGAACATTTGGAAGAAAAATAGCGAGGTAAACCTGCAATAGCTATGGACATAAATGAAAATACACGTACAAGATATTGCATTTTTTAAACAAATAACTAAAAAACATTTTTTTTTCAACTGATCTGTCTGATTTAAATGTGTGTAGAAGAGAGTCATAAACCTGAAGTAGAAAAACATGGTCAGAAATGAAAATTTGTGATGTGAAGTTGCAATAATTGAACTGCAATGTAGTGAGGGTAGATTATATTTGATCTGGTCGCTTTTGACTGCATGAAATAAATCCTTGCACTTGCTAATATGTCGTAAACAAGCAGCACACATTGTTTGGAGTTAGCTAGCGATGACCTCGTGGCTAATTTGTTTGTGTGGCTTTCTAGTTGAAATTCAGCGCCGGATATCTGATCTCTTGCGTTGATTGTATGATTACTAAGCCAAACGAGCTAGCTAATTGCTCTGAGGGATCTTAATGAAAGCTCTCATTGAAAACAAAGCAGCTCTGATGGAGGGGGGGGGGGTAAAAAAGTTAGCTTAAACTATGCGGGCTGCTGCTCAATTGTTGATGGCAAAAAAACTTTCTATTCACTTTGGATTCCTCTTGTGTGACTTTGTTGAATAAAAGGGGATGAATAAAACCTATAAAATCATTTTTTTTTAATCATCTGTCTCTTTTGTGCCAGGCATACTTTCACACCCTGCCCCTCCTCCTTCACGGCAATGCTCCAACTATTCACGCGGGGTCGAGATTATCTTCATAGGCGCGATGGTGCCGATGACCGCAGCAACAGATGAATGCAAAATCAATAGGCGTTGACCTTGCAGGAGAAAAAAAAAATGGGGTGGGCCTTGACTAACTTCATTACACAAAGGGAAACCGTCAAAGTAATGGATGTTTTTAAAAATCCGATTGTACAACTTGTTTGTATAAAAGTGGACTTCTGTGGCGAACAGAAAACGAAGAAATAAAAGATGGATTCAAAGTGCCAGCTTTGTTTGAATTGTGGATGTGTCCTTAAGTCATTCACGGTTCTCCAAGGGCATTTGCCCGTTGTAATTCTTGTTTCTTATTACTGCAGAAGGCTACAAAGTACTAAAGAGGACAATTTGTTATCTTCTTGTTCATGTTCAACCTTTACAAGGTTTTTCCACATCACAATTATATAAATACACATAACACACATTTTGTAGCTTAAAAGAAGTAAAATGCATTCGGGCATGTTGAAAAAAAATGTAATATCTGACATCAACATCAACATCTGACTGATATCCAGTTTAGATTTGGATTAAGTGTATTCAAAATGAACTCTTTAAACCAAAGTAGCAGTATTGTCTAAAGCAACTTTTACAGTATATTTTTATTGCAAAAGATTTTTAAGATATAACTCTTTGAAATCATCATACAAAACCAGATTATTTTATTGAAAAAAACTCTCTTAGGGTCTTAAAGTGTTAAAAACGTGGTTCACACTTGATATTTTAGGCCATAACATATGTTCAAACGGATTGTAGGTTTAACTCTTCTAATGCCAAAAAAAGGGAGAACCTGCCAGCATATTTCAAGCATTGTAACTCACCATAGTTTTTTTTATTAATTTTCCCATCTTAGAGGAGTTGCTTACAGAAGCTTTTGTTTGCCAAGGTTTTACCACATTATTTTCATTAAAAGAAGCAAGCAGACCGAACCAACGTCCGAATCCATCCGTGTTCACATACAGGGGCATACGTTCGTCATTTAGCTCATAGCAGTGTGTGTATTAACAAAGGTTGTTAACTTCTTGGTTTCAAAAACAGAAGTAGAAGACTGACCCAATGTTTGAGTCCATCCTTGATCACACGCAGGGGCATTAAGATGCAATTTATTTTGTGTTAAGGTTTCTTCAAGTTCTTTAGTTTTTAACATTCACTTCTACATTACTCTGAAAGTATGTGCTTTCAATTTAGAAGGTCTCGCTATAATTCCGTTTCCTGTTTTTACCTTCCCGAAGCTGATTGGCTGTTTCGCATCACGTTTCGTGTCCCGTTCCATCAAACATGTCCTATAGATGTCGCCCTACTACCCAGCCACGCAAATGTCATTGACTGCAATACAAATGCGTCGCTTGTTACGCCGTCCACGTATTCAATCTGATCCAACCATTATTTATTTTCCCAAATCAAGGAGAGCCGCAACACAAGGTTGAAAGAGCCGCAGACGGCTCCGGAGCCGCGGGTTGTCGTTCCCTGCTCTAGAATCATGTTTTCATTTATGACCATATCTATTGCGGGTTCGCCTCGCTGTCTTTCTTGTTACAGATGCTCCTCTACATCGTAAACAAATCGAGAGTAGTGCAGCTCACCTCTTTTGCAGCGATATTACAGAAGATTAAAATGATCCGATCCAATAGGAGACTTAAAATTTAATTATAAGCCAAATAATTGACATATCCATTGTCGATTTGAAAGGGCTGCCAATTACTGGATCAGATCTGGATTCAAATTAATTAGATCATATTCCATGACCTTATTGATGAAAGGCGGTTTCAGATTTCGATTGTGGTCTCTGGAAGCACATTTGAGAAGTTGGTGAAAAAAAACAAAAACGTTTTAAGATTAAAAATGGGAGCTCCCATTAACTCATTCACTTGCAAGCCAAAAATGGCTGATATTGAATGAGTTTGAAATGGCAATGAATTATTCAAAACCCAAGATTTTAAATACATATAACAAATTTACTTCAAAACTAAAAAAATGAGACATTTTTCTTGATCAGTCAGTCGATGTGCAACGTGTGCAATGCAGAAATCCATTAAAAAACCCACTCAATTCTTTAAGTTATATGCTAATGAGGGTACACCCTATTAAGTTTACCACGTTCACGCTAACTGGCCCAAAACATGGTAAAAATGCATATAATAGTCAGTCACACATGGATTATGATACCATTATGCTGATTTACTTCACCCATTGTCCACAATGGCTTGAAAAGCTCACAAAGACGCGAAGGAAATGCTAAATTATGAATTTTTCTTCTTGGAATACCTGAGCCATGGTAATGAATTGACGTAATAGCGCTAAGTGATTTCGACATAGCCCTCAGTCACAATTTCCCTCTTCGGTAGCTTCATTTAGCATCTGCCATCTTGCTCTCTATTAGCCAAGAACTGAATAATAAAGATTTGTCTGTCTTCTGGCCCGCCTTCTGGAATTCTTGGCTTGTAATGGGCTTTTCGTTTCTCAAATGGCAGACACTGAACGCGGTTTGAGCAAAATTCGGCACGGGAATTTGAGCCTCATCCGAAACACTGAAAGTTAATACAAGAGAGAAGAACTCCGATTAGTGCAGGACCGTGTGGCAAGATACGTTGGATTGACATGCAGCGGCAACGAGATAACAATGATTGGCAGCTCAGTTCTGATAAGAGGAGGAGATTCATGTTCTTCTGCACTCGCACGGGTCAGTCCAGGTGTTTAGCAATTAAAACAAGACAAGAAAGACCAAACTTACGTTTTGCTGCAAGACTTCTGTCAGTGTGTTCTTAGTCAGTGATTATCAAATGGGGGCCGTGAAGGCACTTTAGGGGGTAAATAAGATCTGAATTGGGTCTCTCGTGTATCAACAAATCTAATTTTATGCTTTTTAATGCAATGACAAGAAGAGTACAGCTTTCTTTTCAAATTAAGAGCAAATGAATTGAAACACAAAACAATTTATTACTAAAATGTGTTATAGAGACTCCATAATATGTTGCATGCTTTTAGTTTGTTGTTCTGAACCAATATTGTCAGCAGGAAACAATGTTCCTTCAGATAAGCCAGAAATAACAAAATGCCACCGATCTAATATAAAGTTCCTGAATAACATAAACCAATAGATAATGTTTACCTGCACATTTGAGCTAATTGAATTCATAATATTGACGCACCATTTAAAAACTACTTTTTGAATACATCAAACATTTTTATACAAATGTTTACTGTCGGTTATTACGTAAATAAAAATCAAATAAATTCATAGCTGTTCAAATTGTCTGGAAAACAAAATAAAATAAACATATTGCCCAGCTTCAAGCTTAGGGGGGAGTTACCAACCCAACAACAGCCAAAGATGGATGTTGAAGTTTTACTTAAAACATTGCTCAACTGGCTGATTAGAAAAATTAAAAAGATGCACAAGTACCATAATATGTCAGATAAAATCGTACTAAATTATAAGATGCACTATGAAAAAATTAACAGAGAATGTATTGCAATTTGCACTGGACTATAAATAAAGGTTGTAACATCAGGTATTTACGTAGAAAGATGGTACATGGAAGTTCCAAGTTTTTGTTATTTATTTTTTTGTTCAAATTGCTGAGTTACAGCAACATCATGCATTAAACTAGCAGAACATATCTGAATGTTTAGAAATAAGAGTAGCACAAACACACACAAGATAGGGAGAATAAGTTAGAACACACTAAGATTGTTAGAATACCGTGCCAACACAACAATAACATGACTGATTGCATCAACTAGTGGAGAGGGCCGCCTGGCAGTGAGTAAATTAACAGTTCAAACTCAAAATTAATACTTAAATACCATCATATTCTGTCTCCTTTTGTTTATTAGAAGATTGCCATCTGGTGGATAGTAAAAAAAAAAAAGCTTCACAGGACCATAAGTGGCAGGGTTCAAAGCGTGAGAAAAAAGTAGCATCTTATAGTCTGAAATTTAAGGATCAATATCTGATACAGACCACAAGTAGGAAGTTCAGAGATGAAAGACACTGACACACAAGTCAAGATTCTGTATACTAAACAAGATCTGAGCTCTGCAGCCTCTCCTCTTACCTGAGCTATAAAGTCACACGATAACATCATAATCAATACAAGATAACATGGAATCATTGAAAACAACATCTGAAACTGTTTGTTCTATTCAGATAAACCAGTTTAGCTTCACTCCCTATCTGTGTATTCTCGGAGGGGCGGTCGGGTCCCCCTGAAGTGAGCCTGTGTGCAATCGGAATTCCCAGGACTCGGGTCAGTGGACGCTATTGTATTTTCCGCACCATAAGGCACACCTAATTATGAGGCACACCTTCAATGAAGGGCCTATTTTAAAACTGTTTTGTATATAGGGAGCGCTGTATTATAAGGTGCATAGAATAGAAGCTACAGTAGTGGCGGGGGAAGCATTATGCATCCACTAGGTGGAGCTGCGCTAAAGGGAATATCAGAAAACAATCAGATAAGTCAGTCAAACATTATTAATAGACAATCATAAATTAAGAATAAAAATGATTTGTGGAAAGTACTATCTGAAGAATGGGAAAAAGTACCTCTTGATTACAATAAAAAAAACTGTTTAGATCAATGCTAAGATGATGCATATATATGCATATATGTACTGTATGTATATGTATATATATATATATATATATATATATATATATATATATATATATATATATATATATATATATATATATATATATATATATATATTTTTTTTTTTCCGTCTGACTTATACTGGACTAATTCACAGAGTAGTTTCCGCTTGCCTGACTGCTACTGTTGCCGAACAATGACATGAAATGTCTGGATAACAAAGCGAGCAGAAAAATAAGATGATTATGTCCGAAGATTGTGGTTAGTCTAGACTTGCTAGCTCTGGCTACTCCGTTCCCCGCTAGTCATCAAATATTCAAGCCTGCCAGCACAAATGACTAATATTGTCTGAGCAGAGATAATTACGCTTATTATTTTGCTGATGAGAAAAGGGATGTATTTATGTCTCAAGTGTCCTACCCTAATCTTGATTATTTTTTTTTTTAGATTGTGCGATAGTTTGCAGAGTTTGCAAAGCGGCATTTCAAAGAAAGCTATTTGACTGTTTTGGTTCCTGGCTACTCTCCCAGGGCGAGATAAAATATTAGCTTCGCGGAATGATTCTCAAAATTGCATTATTATCTTTCTAAAGGCAGAAAAATCAATACAGCGCTTGTATTGAATCTCATTAGAAAGGGAAATCACTGGAACAGGTACAGGCGGTTTTTTCCATTCATTTCTCTTTCATGCCAATGAGTCACATAACGATATTTTACTATCAGGCTTTCTCCCACCTTCCACGTCTTGTTAGCGCCTCCTCACCATCACTCAGACTTTGGATCTGTGCAATGGTTCCCTCTCTTCCATTATCATCCTTAAAGGCATCTGGGTCTGTCCTCCCCGGCCGGGCTTTCTGTTTATCCGCATTCTAATATTCCGCTATCAATCCATCTCCTTTTTTTTTTCTTTTTTTTTTTCCCGCCGCAATGCTTGAGTAGATTAGGAGCCGGCGGGACCATCCCATTACTGGAAGGTTACACATTCTATCTCGATGGTAGACATCAACCACGCCATGTCTTGTCAAAACGTCCTTGAGAGGAATGCCGAATGCGTACGCGATAAACGACACCCATCTGTCCAGGATTTACCTTCAAATAAAAAAAAAAACAAAACAAAACATTGTTTTGTTTGTGACATCAGCCAAATGTTTATGAGTACCAAAATAAGCTTCTGCAAACGTCATTCAAGATTACAATTTTTTTTTTTTTTTTTACCACCTGAAGGAGGTATTTGCAAATACATTAGAGCATATATGCAAATGTCCTTGAAGGTACTTGTAAACACGTTCAAACGTACTTGCAAATACTTTTCAACACATTTGCAAATACATGCAAACGCCTCATGTTACAAGAAATTCAAGAAATTCAGGTTACAAAACGCATCGGCAGAAAAACGAAGTCTCTAATAGGGAGAAAATTCAAGATGCGAAAAGCTACACTGTTAGCATATAATATAAGACACGAGACAACAGCACTTGAGCAATGACATCATACAGGAAGCACTTTGCATGATCCCTGAACTAAATTTACATGGTCAAAATAATCCCCAAAATAAATGTTATTGGACCTGTGAACTTTTAAATGTTAATCTCTCTCTCTCTCTCCATTCATGACCAGCACACCAGCACTATCTCAAGGCAAACAAGTGAACTGCAGTCATATTGTAAACTGCTATAATTAATATGATTAATTTAAAGGGTTTAGAAATGTTTTTTTTTGTTGTTGAATTATTTTTGACATGATGCATTTTGATCATTATTCCCTAATGTAATGCCAATATGTATGTTTTACCATTTTTGATGATTTTTTTATAATTTCTTAATATTCATTCAAAGAGATTATGAGCATTTTGGGGGGTTTAGAACAGATTAAGCTATTTACATGTAAAAAGAAGCTGCATTTATAAAAGAGTCACGTTCTGAAATTACTTCCAGAGAGTATTAATTTCCTAAATAGAAGTACCACTGTACTTGCAAACACATTCCAACCCACTTGAAAACATCCTTAAAAGTGCTTGCGAACATGCTTGGAACTTTGCCCGCAAACACATGCCAATGTACAGTACTCTCAAATACTTGCAAAAACACTCTAACATCTTTACCACACATTGGCAACTCTTTTGTAGGTATTTCTGATTTTAAAAAAAAAGTTTTAATACATTCATTTGGTTTGCAGATGATATCGTTTTGAATGCATGGAACTAAAGAAAAAGCTAAGCCCATCCAACCTCAGGCATGAATTTGTGTTATATGCAGACTATCAGTTCCATTTAGAAGCCTGTTATTGTCAGTTAACTTCATTTCCTGATGCTATCGTTTTTCCTTCATATTAACATATTTTCATTGACCATAGTTGCAAACCAGCAATAAAAAAAAAATACAGCTTTTGCACAAATCAAGGTCTCTCTCTCTCTATTATGGTAAGTAAATCTAGGGGACGATAAGGTGATCCCATTTTGACTCAAAAGACATGAAACGACTGGTCAAATAAGTTAACTTTGCTTTCTGCAGTTTCTGCATTGAGCCGCCCTACAAAGTCATGACTGTGTTAGTGTGCGCCCGCGTAACCCATGCGCGCCAACGATCCGGGGGCCTATCTTGGTTTAACCTCCTGACTCTTAGCAGTCAATATTACAACAATTACCAGCAAAGCAGAAAATGTCAATATGTGACATTTGCAGAGGTCAGTCTCCAAAATCAAAACTAAAATTGCGTTACACTCAGTAATGACGACCTTATATGATTTGCTGGAAGGGAGAAAATTGTTGTTGTTTTTTTTGAATCGCCCTACTCAATATATGTATTACTATGTGCAAAATGTACACAGTAATCTCAGAAATCATGCCATGCACGCTTGAATGTTTAAAAAAAAAAAAACAACAACACTAGATTCGAGTATTTTTTTCACATGCTACATTATCTATATTCTCCTGAAGAGGACATGCTGGCCTTTTACAAACGTGTCTTGTGTATATTTTCCAAGTAAAATTTAGATCTGAAACCCAGTGAGTTAGTGTAATGATAATATCCTAGCTTGCTAGCTAGCCCCGCTAACTTAATGCTAACACTACAAGGAAAATGTAATTGACAGACAAACACTTAGCACCTACAGTTCATTTTCGCTGCAATGGGCGTTAGCATTTAGGGAGCCTATTTAGTCCTTGTGTGCTTGGTAGAGGACATCTTGGAATTTCCAATGGTGTCCCATGTGTGAGGCAATTCAATTGGCTGCCTTCGTGAGGAAAAAGTGGACGCAACAACGGACAAGAAATGAATGGGCTTGCTTGGAACGATTATTTGAACAATTGATTGATCTTTCAATTATTCTCTCGATTAATCAAATAAGCAGATTTAAAATAAAAAAGTTAAAAAAAACAACGGATATTTGGTTACTTTTTTGGCCCATGCCTGAATCAAATGACAAAATTATTGATAATTTTCTTGCAAATGTTTTCTTTTGATTCAAAATAGAAATAAGTCTACGAATAAAAGAGGCACATTCCAAGAATTCGGATGATAATAAACTTAACTAGTTTTCAAAACGATTAATCCCGTCTCGTGGTAATTAACTTGACAATCGGCTAGTTGCCGATTAATTGACTAGAGGTTAAAGATCTGATTTTGATTGGCCTTTACACAGTCAAGATTTGGAGCTAAACACCAATCAGTGAGTTTAAAAATAACGATGTTTGATCGCCGATCCAATCAGAAGATGTACCAATTTATCCGATCTATTCTAACAACGTATTTAATATCCAGTTGATCCACGCTATTCGGCATTAACAACATTAGTTAAGGACTAAAGAATTCTGTACTCGGGATTTTGTTTTTTCACGCAGATTTTCAGACGTCCCGTTTATGGAAATAAGGCAACCGGACTGTGATTTTGTTGTGATGTTTTGTGTTTTATGAAAACATTAAAAACATTCGGCTAGCAAGTATGCTATTAGTATAACAGCTGCTGGATTTGACAGGTAGGTTAACAAATCCAAACTGAAACTTTTGCGGGACCATGGATAGCGTTATTACCAATTCCGCAGCCTTTCTGATTGAACTACGCTCGTACGGCTGCATGAAACTGGAAATCTGTCAGCACCTAAATAGAATGCGGGAAAGCCTTAAAACTCAAACTGGCAGACTTCATCAGCTTAGCGTGAAATTTTCACATTTGAAGTGCTGACCAAAGTGGAACATAGCGTTTGATTTGATGAACGATCACTAAGTTTCGGAAAAAGTTTATTGTTGATAAAGGGTCTAGCTTCCGTTTGATCGCACCAGAGAAAAAGCAAGAACACGCTTGGCCTTGTTTACATGGCGTCTTTCTTCATGACTGGTCTTCACTTCGACATGGTCGGCCCTGGCTGCCCCGTCTCGTCATCTGCTTGTGAGATAGGCGAGCGCAAAGCGACTGACTTTTGCGCCGGGCACGTCCGCGGTGAAAATCGCTGCTCCGGAACGGAGGTGACATTTTTGTTTTTGTCGCATGTTTATTGTTCTCGCGAAAGCAGCCGCGAAATAGCGACATGAATAAAACATGTACTCGGAAAAAATAAAAAGACACGCGCAGCGGTTGTGTTGGGTCAAAGGACGCTGGCTCATTATTTTAGGATTTGATTGACAGATGCTAATACAGTGCTTCTCGGATGACCTCAAAGAAAATAATAACAAAATAATAAAAACAAAGATTACAATAACAATTTTCTTCTTTTTTTTCAGGCAAATTGATGTACTTTGTTATTTTTTTCTGATTTAGACTAAACAGTAACCCAAATAAACGCTGTAAAAAAAGTTGATTTATATTTATTTTCTTGTTTTGTTCTTGTCATGTAATGTGTGCAATACAATAACAATTTTCTTTCTTTTTTTTCAGACAAATTGATGTACTTTGTTATTTTTTTCTGATTTAGACTAAACTGTAACCCGTATAAACGCTGTAAAAAAGTTGATTTATTTTATTTATTTTCTTTTTTGTTCACGTTAAAAACGATACAGGTTTGGGAATACTTTTACAATTTTTATAGATCATAATCTTTTTGAAAGTCAGCGAGTCGAGTGGGAGGGGGTGCGAGGGTTATCTCTTTCCTGGGGGGGGAGTAAAATATAATTGAGAAGCACTGTGCTAATGACATGTGTGACGTCAGCTATTTAATGTCAGGCACTTGTTTCATGTGAAAAAAAAAGATTGAGCCTCAAGAAGATGATCACACTTTACACCTAATATTGTGAATTTTCAGCAATGAGTCTAATCACAAAAGATGCAAGAACTTGACCCAGATGATCCTGTTATTTTATCAAAAAACATCAAAGATGAAGAGTGAAACTTTCAATTATTTTTGTGGCACGCTGGAGCCGTGGTGACGCACTTTTTGCAAAAGGAAAAAACGCTACATTTGAGTCTTTAGACATGAGAAAAATTCAAAAATCTTTGCACACACTTCAGACAAGGCTAAAAAAAAAAACCTCACACATTTCTGAGAGGAATTGTTCCGCTATCCTTTGATGGGTTGGAGTGACATCCATCTTAAATGGTTTTGCATTCTTTTCTTCGTGTTTCTTTTGTCCATTAGGATGATTTCCATTTTTCCCCTCTGCTGCATGCTAAAAAGAGCTGCATTGTGGGCTAGTCAACATGACTCCTTATTATGTAGTTAAGTAAGTGTAAAATTGACTTTCAGCCAGAATCTGGCTCACTGACACCAATCGCGGTTTGAGTCAGCGGGATGAGTGTGAAACATGAGAAACAAATATGTTATTTTCTTTCGAGAGAAAGATGTGAGAGGTCGGCGCTAAATGCATACCGAACGATTGATTAGTTTCATTTGTGAGAGAAAATGCGCTACTAGACTTGCTGTACAAATACCGATCAACGTGATCTCAATTAAGACAAATATTAAGAAAAAACACAAAATTAAATACACTGTCGAACAGGCGTTAATGTCACACGTTTGTTGTTCTAAGTGTGTTGCTGAAAAAGAGGTCAGCTATTTTCAACTACAGAAGACTTGGCACCACGAATAAACGTTTTTAAAGGCCAGTCATAGTCTGAGTGTCACGTTGTTTATTACTTGGCAAAATATTAAAAGGATGCCAAAAAAAAAAAAAAAAAAACAGACTTCCAAAGAGTGTTGTGCAGCATGCTAGGAGGCATTAGAGCAGGGATGTCAAACTCATTTAAGCTTGCGGGCTGCATAGAGGAAAATCTATTCCCCAGTGGGCTGAACCAATAAAATCATGGTATATATTTCCATAACTTCAAAACAATAACTTCAAATATATTATTTTTTTAAGACTGTCCAAAATAGTACAGCACCACAATTAATCATAAAACATTAACATGACTATTCATCATTAAAAATATTTTCATTTATGAAAAAAAATCAGCTCATTTTATATTTTATATTTTCTTTAATACCATTCAAAAAAAAATAAGATTTTGACTTTTCGTTACCATTCAAAAAATGGTATTTAAGAAAATTTCGAATCTTAATTTTGCTGCTTCAATTTTGCTTCAAAATGTTTCCCTCTAAAACAGGGGTTAAACTCATTTCTGTTGTGGGCCATTTTATAGCTACAACTTTCCTCATCAGGCCAATAAGAGGAAACCAAGTCTGATTTTGAAAAATGTACTTGGTTCAAACAAATTGATGACTTGGTAGCCTTGCAATCATAAGTAAAGGTTATGAGTTTGTTCATTTAATGTTGAAGTCACGACAAAAAAAAAACAACCAAAACATATTGCAAAATTGCAT
This sequence comes from Hippichthys cyanospilos, assembly GCF_059441005.1. Lineage (NCBI taxonomy): Eukaryota > Metazoa > Chordata > Actinopteri > Syngnathiformes > Syngnathidae > Hippichthys > Hippichthys cyanospilos. The sequence goes on from NC_142385.1 coordinate 7,075,414, forward strand.
TATTATTTTTTTAAACATGGCAAGTTAAAATTTTGAAAATGAGTTGAGCAAGGGATCATGGAAATTGACATTCGCCTTCGAGGGCCACGTGAAATGACTGGATCGAGCCCCGAGGTTATCCCCCGTACGTTAGCGAGATGGATGCATCAAGTAGATGAGCAGTGGGGCAGAGATACAAAGACAGAACAATTATTCCTGTGGGAAATTGTAGAGATCGAAATTGAACTACAGTGTTGCCTTCACGTGAGTTTACAGTAATTCAGTCCGTGATGTCACTCGCATCACATTAGCCCGTCCAAAGTCATTTGCACAGTGTCTTAGCATTAAGCTAATTTATGGAGTTATCTAGAACAAAAACACACTTAAATGTCACACAACTATTAAAATTGTCAAAACAGCTACACATTTTACTCTATTTTTGACCGCAAAAAGCGGGAATTTGTGAAGCCAGCTTTTTTAAATGCGAAAACAAATCCAAACTAGCTGAGACTACCAGAGTTGGTTACAGGCAAATGAGTCTTTCTTTTTCAGGATGGTAGGTAATACAAGGTGAATTCTGGTAGGACTTGTGTAAGTCCCCCAAAGTGTTGAATCTTAAATTAAATTCTCGCTTTGTGCCTTTGAAGTAACTCCGGCTTCTTTCAAAGACGCGGCTCCAAGCCATATATCCGCCATCGCCAGGGATCCCCTTGGCTTCAAGCGGTTGAATGCGGCTTGAACACTCCGAGTTAAAGTGCCACTTGTGAAATTTGAGTTTGATGTTTTGAGAGCTGGCGTGATCACCATACGAACTAAAAACCAAATGCTAGCGTTATGCTGCAGGTCCAGCTGCAATGCTTGCTACCTAGCTCTAAATCATATCCAAATTTATCCTGTGCGATCGCTTTAACTTTTAACCGTAAATTGATAGGTTAGACTTGGAGTCAAACAAACCGTAACCAAAAAAATTGCAAATTCTAACAGCTAAGGCTAACCCCAAGACTATGTTTATGTTCCTTTTAAAGAAGTGCCTCATTTTGTGCATTCAGTGCCACATCCGAAATTTGCTGTTAAGAGCGCTGTCATGATCTTAAACCCTAATGCTAATGTTATGCTAACAAGCGAGGTAGCTATATCCTATGCTACCTTGCTCTAAATCTTAGCCCAATCTATCACACTTAACCTTAAATGGGTAGGTCAGGGTTAGAGTCCAAATAACTGTGACCCCCAAATGCTAATTCCAACAGCCAAAGCTAACCCTAACGCACTGATCTCATTTTGCTATCTGGGTTTATTTCCTTAGAACAAAAAATCTCAACTGTAAACAAAAGGCAGAACAAAGAAGGCTTGCAGTCCAAGATAAAGAGCCACTTGTAAAAGTTTAGTTTGATGTTCTGAGGGCTACCATGACCGCCATATGAGCCAAAACTCTAACGCTAACATCATGCTAACTGGCGCGCTTATCACATTGCTAAGTGCCAAGCTCTAAATTAGGCTTAAACTCTAGGTGTCAATTTGGACGCGATTTGGGTCACTGATCTAGAAGCATCTCACAAAAACCATGAAATAAAAAACACAAGGAAGCTAAAAATTACTATAGATTGTCAAAACAAGCAGAGCAAGTATGTCCAAACCTGTTTGTTCAAGGGCCGCTTTCCCCGCATGTTTTTGAGGTTTCTGTCCTCCCAATACACCTGATTCAAATGATCAGCTCATCAGCAAGCTCAGTGGAAGCCCGAAAACAAAATCAGGTCTTTTAGAGGACGGAAATCTCAAAGAAATACAAGAGTGCCCGAAGAGGACTGGGTTTGGACATGCCTGAAGTAGAGGCTCAAAATGGCACAATGTGTTCCTAAATGTTTGCAAATCAAATTTATTTCATGGCAAAGTTTGACCATGTTTCCATTGATTAAATTAACCATAAAGCCCAATGCTAATTTTGACCACTAAAGCTACTATGCTACTATACTACCCCCTTTTTTTTTCTTTTTTTTAAGGGTCTAACTTAACTGTAAACGTAATGCGGAACAAGCTAGGCAGAATGACTCCCTTGAGTGATGTCACTGGGGAATGATAAATCCTTGTTGTCTTAATTAAAGCTGCATCCGACAGATGAGCATTAGCATGGCCCGAAACCAATTTGCGCAACATCTCTGGGGGTAAAAAAACAAAAAAAAACAAAAACACTTTTTAAGCTAATAATGATGCTTATTTCGCTTGTTAGTCAGTCGAGAGTATGGAATTTGGAGAAGTATGGGAGATTTAAAAAATAAAAGATCCAAATCAATTACGATCATTATCCAGGGAGAAGACGGTAGCGACTGAAATGCGCTCTTGGATCAAGTTTGTGTGAGGGGAAAAAAATAGTAATTAATGGAAGTGCTCGTCCCCTGTGCAGCGTTCAGACGGCTGCCGTCGTGACCATGAAGCGAAAAAGAGTAAACATTCGCTTGATGCCGTTGGAAGCGCTTGCTCACGTAATCAACACATGCGAACAAATGCATCTTAATTAGCAAAGGCGGCACCATTAGCCTTCATCAAACTTTTTGCGCTTATTATTCCTGCTCAGGTACACCACATACTTGAGAATATGAGCAGAATTTGAGTAAAAATACTTACATTTTGGAACAGCCGTCAAAAATCGACACAGAACTTAGTGGGTCTTTTGACATGTGTGGGCTGGATTCCAATTTTGTTACGGGACATTGTTAGACTTAAAGTTTCACATCCGCAAATTATGCTGGCAAAAAATAAAACCTTTTTATTTCCTAGCATGCCGTAAACACTCTTAGACACATTAAGCCCATGCATGTTGTTTTTCTTCCTCTTCCTTCTTTGCGAGGACATTTTGTTGAATATGTGCAGACTAATATTCATGATATTACGCTTTTTCTTTGCGGACGCACGCTCCAAGTGACACAAGCATTTATCTAAGTGATTGCGTGCGTGCGTGTGTGTGTGCGAGCGCGTCCGTGCCAAAGGTTCATCTGAAGAGTCGAAAAGAGCAATCGTTCGCCATTAGCATGCTAATCACATGACCTTTGCAGAGTCACTCAAAAGGCTTTGATATTTTTAAAGGAGCTTTCAAGGTATAATATATGATGGTGAATTTTTTCTTCGTGTCAAAGAGTGCTTTGTGGACTTCACTATGATTACATTGCAACTCGTTCAATCCCAAAGACTGTTTTTGACAAGTCTAGAAATTAAATTATTTGTTTTCCAAGTGTTCATATCGGATGTCAAAATGCATTGTTCGCTTAGCAGCTTAGCTTGTGTAAAAATTGATAGTGCAGCTGGTGTAATGTAATGGGGCCCAGGGAGAGGTAAAAAAAAAAAATAAAGCTAAAAGTCTAGAATTATTTTGGAGAGAATAGCTAGGGCAGGTCAGTCAAGTTGTGTGGCTAGTGGTTGTGAGAGGACAGATAATGATAATTTGTTGAGACCCGTTGACACTTGTTGCTAATAGCCACCTGACATCCACTCTCCAGCTTGTACCGGATGGAAATTATTCTAAGTAAGACTATGGCCGATATAAAAATGCAAGACTGTGGTGAACAGATCAATCTTCAAATGGTGTGAAAAAAAAAGTTATTGTTTATAAGACGCACCCATACTTTTGGCCTTTATTTTATGAAAAAAACAAAAAAAAAAACAAGTACATATTTGAGGAATTACGGTACTTAATACATCAAGCATTAAAGAAGGGGTGGCCAAATCTGAACCGAGAGAGCCACAATTGTACTAAATTAAACAAATACTTGAGTATTTTAGCACATTGAGTATATAATTACTTTAATACCTAAAGTCATTGATTACTTTAATAATCAGTTTTATAGTGGGTCAATTTCTTTAAAAAGTTGCTTTTTTTTTTTAATTACCTAAATCAGATATATTAGTACTTAAGTACCTCAAGTACTAAAGTATAATAGTACCCCCAAGTAATCAATCAATTCCGTACCTAAAGTAATTGGTACTTAAAGTACCTAAAATAAAATTACCTAAAATATTTGATTACTTTGGCTCTTAATAAATAAAGAAATCAAATACTTGAGTGCATAAATACCTACAGTAATATGATTATTTCCTAATTCATTTAGTACCAACTACTTTTTTTTGTTTTGTTATGATTTTTTTTTTTTTTTTTACTATGTTTTTTCTTTACCTTCCTTGAGACAAACACTTTGATTTTTAAATAGAAAAATAAGTACCTAGGATTGAACGTCTGGGCTCTTAAAAGAACGTAAAAAAACGTCTTTGGTATTGAATGAGTTAATCCAAGCTTAAAAAGAACAATTCGACACTGACTCCAACAACTGTTTTTCTAAGTCCTTCAAGCATTAATTGGTTTTCCTTTCCTGGAAAATTCAACCTTGCAATAACTGGAAGAAGTTTTTATCTTTTGACTTGAGGGAATAAACTCACAAAAAAAAGCAAATCAGTCAAACCTTTTCTCAGATTTGCCAAGTTTAACGAAGCTGTATTTACAAAATTAGACTTTAAAAGAACACTTTGTCACCGGGTTGTTTCCTTGCTCAAAGCCTTTTGTCACACAGAGTTCTTTCTTCCACTCGTGGGAATGAAAAGTTTAACTGGATTTTTTTGTTGTTGTTGTTATCGTTCAGTAATTAAGACGAGTCAAAAAACATTTCCTGTGTTTTAATGGGCTGTTGCTGCTCTTTTGGAACTTTTTCAAGTGCCTAATCAACTTTCATTCACTTTGGGACAGGTCAGATTGTGCTCATTTTAATTCATTTTCTCAAATGTTATGCGATAGTTTGGATTAAATTGAAGTTTTTTTATGTGCTTTTGCTAGGCTGTTGGATTGAGAAAAATGCTTCAACCGACTTTCCCTATCTATTATTATTTATTTATTTTTTTTACGGAAAATGATCAAGACGTGTTAGGTGTTAGAATTCTGACTTTGTGACAATCTTTAAAAATAAACCAGTTTTTCAATGAAAAGTTCAATTTTTGCATCACTATTCCAAAAGGCTGTATCTTCAAAATTGCTACCGGTAAAGGGGCACTTTAAATATTGCTTGGTACGAATTGCTTTTTGACATTTTAAAGGCTTAAGTCAGAATTCCTACTTTTTAATAGAACCCTGACTTTAAAGTAAAAATTCCGCAAATGGTGTAAGAATTCAGGCCGGATTTTCACCATCTTAGAATTCTAACTTTGCTCTCAGAATTCTGCACTTATTCTCAGTTTTCCACATCCTCACTCATTGTTCATGACTGCCCCCTAGTGGACAGGAGTAGAATATTATCTTCCAAACTTGACATATTTTCAAAATCAGCCTTCAAAGTTCTTGTTTCCAATTTATCAACCATGAAATTAGCAAACTGTTATTTTACATTCAACATATGCATTTTCTTTCCTCTTCAGTTTGACCTTGTGCCAGGTTTTTCCACTATTTTCTTTTCTGCGGGCAAAACCCCCCAGGTGGCGCCCTTTACAGAAGCACTTAGGCCCACCACGTCCACAGAGTCGCACTGAAAAACGCAGGCGACTCGCTTTGTGTAATTGAAAAGAGGATGGAGGTTTGGGGAAAAAAAAAAAAAAGGCTCCCACTGGGTTTGGTTTTCTGTTTTTTAACAAAAGGCTTTGCCAAGTCATCAATAGTCCCCATGTTCGGTTTTGTGTATTTTCAATAAGCAGACTTTTTATCATTAATCATTAGCCTCTTTCATGCTGAGATCACTCAGAATTTAAGGACACCAAGCAAAAATATGGGCAGCATCAGTTTTTCGCTAAGTGTGTACGACATTTTAATGTTCTATCGCAATATCGCTCGAACAACATCAAAGCACTAGTACCTAAAATTGTATCCAGCGAGCATATGATTTTGCGCACAAGCACAAGCCCATGGGAGCCAGCTCCCATTGATTTGCCCATCTGGCCTGGACGTGTCAATCCTGCACCCTTAGACCTCACTTATGATATTTTATTCAACTAACATGACCCTCTTTCCTGCTTTCGAAAGTTCAAAGTGGCTGCCACGGCAACAACAACAACAAAGAAAACCTTCAACTTCAAAACCTCCAAGGGTTCAAAACGGAAGTTTAGTGTTTTCAACCAGGATGCCATTTTATTTTGCATTATAGAAAAAAACCGGATTTTGATATGTATAGTAATATAGCTTTATCTGTCCGTCCATCCATCCATCTTGGTGCCTATCCCTGCCGACTTCGGGAACTGGTCGCCGGCCAATTGCAAGGCACACAGCGAAAAACAACCAATCAGCGACCAATCACACTTCAGGACAATTTAGTATGTCAAATTTGCATGTTTTTTGGAGTGTGGGAGGAAGCCTGAATGCTCATAGAGAACCCACGTGGGCTCGGGGAGATCATGCAATCTCCACACAGGAAGCCCGGAGTTGAACTCTGGTCACTGAACTGTGAGGCAGACGTGCTAACCACTGCTCCACCGAGCCGCCCTGTTGGTACATATGCGACAAGAAAAAGTTTGTTTGGTGTCAGGCACCTAATTTAAAGCACCCCCCCCAGACCTACACGCAGAAGTGTAAAGTTCACGCCGTATATATTCTCTTTCTTGGGTAAACAGCCTGTAGCATTGTGCCGCCATTATCTCGTGCACTCATTAGGGCGGGAATGTGGACCATAAGTCAGCCCTGAGGGGGGATATTGGGCCGGCTTTCCTTTCCTTAACACACACCGTTGTGTGTCTGTGTTTTCCAAAAACTGAAAAAAAAAACATTCGTGTGTGGGTTGCCAACATCGCTGCATCACTGCTGGATTGACTGCAGTGTCAAAAAAAAAAACGGTGTTATCTTTATTGTCCTTGATTCCCTTCTGGAGTGATGACGTCACTATAATTCACCTTTGGATTTAAGGCAATCTTGAGAGACAGATAGTAGAGCGTTGTTTTAGTTTAGATGTGCGTTATGAATCTTTTTTTTTTCAGCTGATGAAAAACAAACCATGTTAGATGATGAACATCTGCAACAAGTCACCTTTGTCGTACGACATGAAACAAAGAGTTGTACATACAATCACGTCATTGCCATGTGAAAATTGACTGGCTCTCAATGTTTGTTAAGGCGAATTAAACCTCGCACGCCTATTTTTTCTTTCAGACATGACAACCTTCCATGTCCAAATATGGTCAATAACATATTTTTAAATCGATTCTATCCTCATGGCTCAGGCTCAGAAAACTCTTTGGTGGTCTATTTCTTTTTGCATCCACTCTAGTCTAAAACGTTCCGTCATTCTTATCAGAACACGGTGTGCCTCATTCTCTGCGCTATTGTTTGATTTGAATGATGAATGAGTGCACTACTGGCCCGGCAATCCCGCACAATATTTATCATGAAATCCCCACAGAGGCAATTTTGTTTCGATTAAGGTAAAATGTCTTTGAAGAGAGAACAATGCACCCTTTCACAAGAACGAAATCTCTTTTTAAACCTTTTTTTTTTTTTTTTTTAAGGATGTGACCTAAGGGTAAAGCAGACGGATTGTTCATACTACCTCCTCATTTCATATCCTAAAGAAACAATACATTTTACACTGGAACCGCATGTATACGTATACTGTGTTTCCTTCAATTTTTGCGGCTTCAGTGCTTCATGTTTTTATCCTTTTAAAAACCAGTGACTTTATACTTAAAACTACCATGCTCATTCTTAACGTGGGGACTGAAGCAGTCTAACAGTGTGTCACTACCCGGTTTTATTCAGCTGCAAATACAGACTGAAAATGAAACCACTATTCATCATTCCGCATAGATGGAGTCATGGCATTACATAAGGGTGTTTTGGGAACAACACTGTTTTATTATACACTTTCATTATGTACGTACAATGTCTTGGGCGGTTCTACTTCGCAGAAATCACTTATTTCGGGGGGTTTTCGGTCCCATTTTACCACAAAAAATGAGGGAATGCTGTATACATATACACATATAGATATTATATTAGTGCAGATTTTAGTTTGATTAATCGCACCATTGAATATATGTGTGTGTGTGTGTATGTGCATGTATGCGTAACTAACTTGTTCCTCATGATTCAAGCCCTGCGTCATACAGTCCAGTGCGACATATCTACAATTTTATTTTATTTATTTATGTATATATTATTACCCACCAGTAAACAATCCACAGGTAAACAAATGTGTGTACATTTTCAAGGTGTCAATTTATGGAACAACTAATAAACAGAGTTGAACCGATGTGAATCAATATCTGTGCTCAAATGGTTCAAAATATTATTGATTATATCTATCTATCTATCTATCTATATATCTATATATATATATATATATATATATATATATATATATATATATATATATATGCTTTTTCATTCGATGGTATTCTGTTGGTGTTATGTTTAAAACATCCCTTTTCTGTAAATATGTTGGTGTTAAAATGCATGTATGTTCAGTCGTGTGAAGATAGGATAATGCTGTAAGCAGGCAATTTAAAAAAAAAACTTCTATGTACCTTCTTTTGGCATAAACATCATCTACAGTATATGTGACAAAAGAAGTTTTTTGCTTTATTTATTTGAGTGTGTTTGTGTGTGTGTGTATATACGTATACTGTATATATATATATATATAGATAGATAGATAGATAGATAGATAGATAGATAGATAGATAGATAGATAGATAGATAGATAGATAGATAGATAGATAGATAGATAGATAGATAGATAGATAGATAGATAGATAGATAGATAGATAGATAGATAGATAGATAGATAGATAGATAGATAGATAGATAGATAGATTGATTGATTGATTGATTGATTGATTGATTGATTGATTGATTGATTGATTGATTGATTGATTGATTGATTGATTGATTGATTGATTGATAGATAGATAGATAGATAGATAGATAGATAGATAGATAGATAGATAGATAGATAGATAAATATGTGGATGTGGATGTGTGTGTGTGTGTGTGTGTAAGTGTTAAGTGTGTGTTTTGCCAAAGCATGACCAAACTTCATCACGCAGCTTAGTCAAGCTCACACACCATTAAAACTCATCGAGGGAAAAAGAGGAAATTAATCTCCCGTCACATCTTTCTTCCACACGTTGTAATGTGGCGCAACACCCGCCAGTGTCTGCGCTTTCTTCATTTTTCCTACTTCATTGTCACATTCCTGCGCGATTGCCGCATGCTCCATCGCATCCTCCGTGTCCTTCCTCCGCTTTCGTCAGCCAGTTTACATCATCACCCAAAAAGATTTCACACTTCTGCGATAAGTGGGGTGCAAATTGGTAAAAAGGTCACGGCAGGTAGTTGTATTCATGAGTTACGATCAAATGCCTATGTTATAATGGAAAAACTGTTAGGAGATTGATTCCCAGCTTGCCGATTTTGTGGGACAATTACAACTTTCACAGAACGTTTTAAAGCATGTTCAAGTTAAAATGGATGCCATAAAGTCTCACTTTGAGGCATATTGTACAAGATTTGTATTATATTTAATAAATTCCTTTCAAATCATTGGTTAGCAGTTATTTCTCTGCTTCATTTTTGTTGAGATGGTACATGGGTACCAAGGTCATGGGTTAGATTCCGCCTCAAGCTCTCATCTGTGGAGTTTTCATGTTCTTCCCATGCCCGTTTGGATTTTCTCCAGGTTTCCTCCCACATTCCTCAAAAAAATGCATGGTGGGTATATTGGACACAGCAAATTGCCCTTCGGTGTGTTTGGGAGTATGAATTTTTGTTTGTCTCTATGAGCCCTGTGATTGGCTGGCTACTAGTTCATGGTGTATACTGCATAAAGACAGTTGAGATAGGCGCCAGCAAGCTTGCGACCCTTGTGAGTAAAGGCAGTTAAGAAAATGGATGAACGGATAAATGAATCGGAGCAACAAAATCCAATAATCTAGTATCCACTCTTCCTGAAGGTGCATGAGACTGATATTAAACCTACGTTCATTCTGATCTTTGATCCATAACATAAGTAATCTTTCCATCTCTGCAAGGATTGAAGAACATTGCTTTGTGATCACTGAAACCCTTCACGTGCGTGAAAATATGGGCTTTGTCCTTAATAAAAGTCACCGAGGTCAACAGATTGAAGCCTAAGTCTTTACCGATGTTTGTCGGTGTCTCTTCATTCACCGATTCCTTTCAATGGTAATTGCTTTTCTTCTGGCTGGACCAGCATTGTTAGAAGACCCAGTTTTCTTCTTTAAGATCATAATAGAGGAGGAGGGTGAAAAAGACAATGATACTCCCGGCACACAAACACAGACAAGCCCTATGTGCTAGCTAAGCTGAAACACTAAGTTTCTATTGACAAAAAAAAAAAAAAAAGGCCCGTTGCAGGGCCTTGTAAAGTTGAAACATCGTAGATCAAGTACATCATAACTGGAGGACTTTCTGTAATAAAATAATTCTTATCAATTTTTACTATCATAGCTTTTTCAGACAATCATAAATTCACTCAGTGGTGAAGAAGTGCTCTGTCGTGGTCTCTGGAGGGCTAATTCAACGACCTGTCTGCATTGTGGAAACATAGAAAAAAAATTGGTAGTTTGCCATGATTAGCTTTGACCCACTGATCTTTTGCTTGCCATTCCCGGAGCTCAACAGGATTTATGTGTAATCCCATCGAGCAGACGGGAGCAGATGGACACACGGGTAAGATCCCAGTGGTGTACTGGAGGGGTTCTAATTGGACTGCCCCCAACCCTCGACTTGGTTTCACTGCTTGGAGCCTTCTCAACCAGCGATTGAAGACATCATCTGAATTCTAATGACAGAGTTTGACTTCTGACTTTAAGCTTGATCTCCTGACAGATACATTGTTTTCTTCAAATGATCAAAGTATATTTTGGAAATAAACAATCAAACCACCTAGATCTCATCTCATAAAAAAAAAAAAAAAAACATCTTAAACCACACACAATCACACAAAAATAAGATCCAAGACTGAAAAAGAGGAACGAAGAGAAACAAAGAAAAACTACAGAAAGAAAAGAATAGAAAGGCAAGAAAAGAAAAAAGGAGACAGAAAGAATGAAAGAACAAAAAGTGACAAAAGAAAGACAAAATACAGAAAAAGAAAAAAAGAAAAGAAAAAGAAAGAAAACCAACAAAATACAGAAAGAAAGAAAAGTAAAAGAAGAAAATGAATGAAGGGAAAGAAACAAAAAAGAAAGGAAAGACAAAACACAAAGGAAAGGAAAAAAGAAAGAGAAAAAATACAGAAAAAAATAGAAGGAAAAGAAAAAGAAAATTAACAGTAAAAAGAAGCAAAGCAATAAAGAAAAAATAATACAATAGAATGATAAAGAAAAGACTAAAGACTACAGAAAGAGCAAAAGTAAAAAGAGAAAAAACAGAAAAAGTAAGAAAGAAAGAAAGAAAGAAAGCAAATAGAAAGGGACAATAAGAGAAATAGAGAATGAAAAGAGACAGAAAGCAAAGAAAACATAACAACCAAGAGAAAAGAACAAAAGAAAAAGATAGACAAAACCAACAGAAACAAAAAGGTAAAGAAAAAAGAACGAGAGCGAGCGAGCGAGCGAGCGAGCGAGCAAGCGAGACAGAGTGAGGGAGAGACAGAGTGAGACAGAGAGAGCAAGAGCGAGAGAGAGAGAGAGGCGAAGGATCCTCAATGGATGTGATAGTCACAGCACGGTTGGGTCTAAATGTTCAACGGGTGTAGAAAGCAATACAAATCCCATTCCACGTCAGCTTGAACTTTTTTCTATCCACTTTACCCGTCAAAATGACATCTCATGCAGCACAAACTGTCCACTAAAACACCTGCACGGTAACGCCCGCCCACCGTACTTCTTTGATAGCAATTTCCGTACTGCCTTTCTCTGGCTTTGACCGCGTTTTACAGAAGGAGCTCACGCGAAAGCAAACAGCACACAGATCGCACTGCGGAAATTCGGCGCACAGGAGGAATCTTGACTGCGATCCCGAGAGCGGGCGCTGATTAGTCCGCTCCGGCTGGCTGCCTCCATCCATCACATCACAAGTTTGACATCAAATTAGAAAATAAAGAAAGTCATATCACCGAGCAGATGGTCTTTTTGGGGCTATTACTCATACCATCACAATTTGCTGGCGATAGACAAAGCGGCGCCCAGCAGCAAGGCCGCGCGAGTCGGCCGCGAGGCACTTTGGGACCAAGCCTTATTATCGTTATATCGCCCGACGGTTTTTATTAGCTCATTGTTGCTTTGCTACTATAACCCGTTTAATACGGCCATAAAGCCCCGCCGTAAAGCCATTTACCAAAAGCCACGCAAGACTCCGTGAGACTTTTAACTACTTTGGTAGCTTGACACCCAACGCTGTTTCCTCCCCCCCCAAAAAAAGAAAGGTTTTATGAAACGGCCTGATTAATAAAACAGCGCATGCTTCCACAGTCAAAGCCATGTAGCTGTGTTATGACTTTGTCCGATTTCAAAGCGCTGCGGAGCACAAACACTGCTGCCACTGCACTTTGCTTTAATGGCGCTTCTATTAACACCTGGATCCTATACAAGCGCGGCAATTCATTAGGAATAAAACCCAAGCAGGGACGGACCACATCATTATGCGCCCCCGCATAAAAAGGAGAATCTTTATTAAGTGTATTTTTTTTAATCAATTTTTTAAAATTCCTATTTAAATAGAGAATGTGAAAATATGAAATTAACAGGCCCGTGAATAACAAATATGTGTCCATTATAAATGCATTGGAGGGAAAATATATACAAATATATCGGTATACTGACCCATTCAGCGCAAGCGCTGTTTAAAAGGAAAAGTAATACAACTGTCAATGGCTAAATAAAATAAATCTTTGATGTCTATAATCATCAATGATACCGAACGAGTTAATGACATTTTTGCTCCATTTTTATTTGCTTCAATTTACTGAATATTGTGCTGCTTCTTCTGCTGTACTATATTCGGCCAAAGGGGGCAGCACAATCTAGTTCTACAAACAGAAGAGCCATGACTGTTCTCAAAGACCCCCTCCCCCCCCGCATTCTGTACAACACCAGTCAAAAGTTTGAAAACATCTTCAAATTAAAATTTCCTCAAATAGAGGACTCGACCATTTTTGCAGAGGATAAGAATATATGAAGCAGCATTGTTTAATTATCTGTCTGATTATATACAGTACCAGTCCTAAAAATCCTAAAATTCAAAATTTTCCTCAAACATAAAATTTCAAGCTATTCAAAGAAATTCACTCTTGATCATTCCTACAGAGATTAAAGAATATATGACTGGACTAGATATATTGTCATGCTATTTAAAAATATCTTGTTTTAATACATGACAAATCAAAAGTTTAGAAACAGCTTCAAATAAGGCAAGACACTCTATCCTTTTACTTTGATATTTTTTTTCCCAGAGGATAAAGAATATGCACCTGGATGTATTGTGATATTATTTAGCTGTAGGTTTAAAATATTTGGAAACACCTTCATATTTAAATTGTGCCATTGACTACAAAATAAATGAATAAATACATACATTTTTAAAAAGAAAGTCATTCCATGTTAAAAATGATCAACCGTAAAAAATACCTTCATGGTATGGATGACTTTAGTATTAATTTAGGGTTTTTACACATTTTTGATTGGCACCATATGTGCAGCAAATGCTCAAAACATAAAGATGAGTTGAGTATTTTTGTTGCACCACCGTTTGTATTCCCACTATTGGTGCTAATTATTATACCTCTAAACGGTGTTTTTCGATATGTATTAGCATTAAGCTAGTAGGGGCATTTGTAAGGCTAATTTGTTGTTGTTTTTTTGGCTCTTATCGGTGATAATAATTTATCTGCACATGCTTGTTCCTTTGCAGTAAATTTAAGACTGCATCTCCACCACTTCTCTCTCTCTCTCTCTCTCTCTCTCTCTCTCTCTCTTTTTGCTCACTCACTCGCTCTCTTTTTCCTCCAAGCTCCGGTTGCCAAAGCAGAGAGGGAACACAAGAGGAGGTGTCCTGTTACTCTGCCACAGAGCTCAGAACGCAAAAGACCGAGAAGGATTTCCACGCAACCAAACGACACTCTTCATTCCACCGTGGAAGTGTGCACTGCACCCCCCCCCTTTTTTTTTTTTTTTTTTTTTACTCCTTTGCTCTCTATCTTTGCTTCTCCCTTGCTGCCCCGCTCCCGCAGGCGTCTGGATGTTTTTTGCCGGATTGTCTCCCGGGTGGAGCGGGGCCCATGCGGAGCCGGCGACAGCGCGCAGGAAAGAGGATGTTAAGCCCATGGCTGCGTCGGGGAGGATAACACAGTGAGTGCGGTATCTGTGATGTGTGTGAGATGTCGAACTATCTGCCAAAAAAAAAAAAAAAGAAAAAAAAAGTGATGTCAAGCGGGGACTTGGGTCTGACGAGAGCCACGCTTAGAAGTGATGTGACGGGTGCTATCCATGGTCCTGAAAAGAGTGTTCTTGACTTTTTGTTGTGAATAAATGCGTGCCTTTTTTAAATCATTCAGTGCCAGCTCATTTAATTTTTGACTGATATGAAGTTGTGTTACTACTCGGCGTGTTTTCAACAAGTAGGCGGTAGGAGCGCGCGGCCGGTCGGAGCAGGGCAAGCCGGTTACCTCACGGCAGCCGGTGTCTGGGATTAGCCAGGAAGGGAGAGAGAGTCATCCGATTAGCTAAATGGAGGCAAGCTGTCGCCGCCTCCTGCTGCCTCCAGCAGAGGGAGAAAGTCAAAGGGTGACCGTGTGTGTGCTTGTGTCAAGTTGCATGCTGCTATGATAAAGAAATGGATTGATTGATAAATGGAATGCCTTTTCCCACACGGCTAGGCAGATGGATTGATTTGTAGGTTGATTTCATATTCAGTTAAGTGGTGCAGTATTTATAAGTTGATTGATCAATTGGGTGTCAATCAACAGAATAGACTTTTCGAAGTTAATGTATTGATTTCCTGATTTCATTGTAAATGGGTAAATATTTTCAAGCTGATGTTAGTATTAACTAAGAGCAATGAGTTGACTGACTTCATGTAAAAGAGTGTCAGGGTCAATTGTTTTACTAATTAACTCGTTCGCTACCATTGACGGAAATAGATCTGAGAGATGCATTTCAACTGGGCTGGTAGTGAATGGGATTGCTAATACATTGCTATTCCAGATCAATCAATCGGCCATTTTTGTTAATCATTGAGCTCAAAATGATGGATTAGTAACTGGTGTAAGTGATTGATTAATTACCTGCGTTTCACAGTTTAGAAATACAAAAAATGGATGGAAGGACAGAATCGGATTATTGATAACTTGGGTTATCAATTGAATCAATGTTTGAGCGAATGGTGCAGAGCTTGTTGCGTTCAGTGATTGACTACCTTATCTATTTCATTTGATGGGGGGAAATGTAGGTTGGTCAGATTAACTAATTGATCAATGAATTTGTGAGGACGAACGAAGCTTCATGAAGCACTTGTGATATTTTTTAACTCCTTTAGATGGCAGGGGAAATTGAATACATTTCTGCTGCACTAGTGTTTATTTTAGAACCAAGAGCACCATTAAGAGGAGTAAAAATTGAAAGTGCTTCATGAAGCTTCATTTTGCCATCATGATTCATGTTGCTATTTGATTTCAAGTGGTAGGCCGGTTTGGTTGACAGACGGATTGACATTATAATCTGGTGAGTGAAGGCATGTCGTTGATTAGAAGTAATGTATATGACATATTACATGTGGGGCACAAGGGGGCGGGGCTATGGTATAGCCAATCACAAATCACGCCTTACCAACATCACCTGGAAAGCCTATAATTACGATCTGAAATATGATGTGTTAGGTCTTGCACGGAAGCTGCCAATGACAAATACAGGAAACGCCTTATATGGTCAACGTGTTTTGCGAGCCACATTTGAATGCCTGCGATGTCATTTCATTGTGTTTGTATATTTTTGTATTCAAGGTTGTGTGTGTGTGTGTGTGTGTGTGTGAGTAGCAGAGGGTCAATCAGACGGAATGTGTTTGTCCAAGCTGGGACACGTCCACCTCTCAGCACGCCAAAGCCTGTTAGTCATGCTGGATGACGGAAGTGGCAGGTTTCCGGTTTAAATAGCGGCCGCTGCTAAAGTGCTTAGAATGACAGCTCGTCCTGGAAGCCACGTAGCCACTTCACAACAAAGTTTCACGCACAAAAAAAATGACACATTTTATTCATCAAAGGAAAACGTGATCTTGGACGTCTGTAAAATTCTGTTTAATAGGGCATTCTGATGGTTTTTCTTTCTCATAAAATCCGCCAGAGTTCCTCGACATTTGTTTCCACTGTTGTGTCCATTTTGTCTCAACAAGACATAGTGAATACGTGAGACAAAATAGGAAGAGCCGGGATGTCCTCGATTGAGGACACTAAGACTTGGTTGATGTAGATAAATTACACTTTTATCAGTGCGACTTTAAAAGTTTATCAATCTTGCAAGTTGTGTTCGTGTAATTTTACTTTTTCTTTTTTTCTTATACATCTCTATTTTGTAATTTAGATATTTTTTTTCGATTTTTTTTACCAATTTTTTCCATGTAAAAATATTTTTAAACATTTTTTATTCGTTTAACCTTAATAGTTTATACAGTATAATACACTTTTTATTCTTATGAACTTAATTCTTGTCATAATAGTTGCACAAAAAATGTAAAAAGAAATTCCTATAATAATATTTTGTATTTGTGTAGGGAAAACACCTTTATCATTGCAAAATTACAAGTTTATCAATTTAATAAGTTTTTTTTATATGACTATAACATTTTCTTTTTGTAAAGTTCATACTTTTCTCACAGTTTACACATTTCTTCTTGGAAAAATACACATATTGAATTGACTGCACATTTTCCCAGATATTTTTTTTTTCTATGAAAAAATACACACATACCTAATTGATTTTGCACATTTCTTAACCAAAAACTAGTTTTTTTCTATGCTATAAGACTTATGTGATATCCTTTTGAGACAGCCTATTCATCTTGTGCACTGTAGTTAACATCTGGTTTTGATCTCTATCTTTTGACTGATAGGCACTACCTTACTCCAGGAAGTCCCAGTGTCCTCATTAGAGGACATCTTGCTCATGTTTCATTTGTTTTGTTGGGATGCAACTCACTTTGCTGTCTTTCTGGGACAAAATGGACAGCATAGTGGACACTAACTGTGCAACCTCATAAGCTTTCCTTCTTGTTAAATCATACAAATTTAAATCTTGAGATTAAAAAAAAAAGATTTCACCCGCGCATTCAAAACAATCCATGGCATTTAAGGATGTAGGAATCCCATATAAGCAATGAACGTCAAATCGAAAGCAAATAATGCAACAAAATATGCCATAAAAAGTTAATATGACAGTCGCGTTCATCAGAGAAGCACTAAATTAGTTTTGTTTTCATTGAAACTGTCCAAATGATCAACATTTCTTTCCCTAGTGTTTGTTTATTATTCAAAATAAAAGATCTTAATTTCAGGTAATGCTCATCTTAATGTGTATATATCCTAATTCCCAGATGCAATTAGATAAATCCCCTGGCAACAGAAGACTTCTCATCACTCTAATGCAAAGTAACATGGGGCTAATTAGCCGTGTAGCCTTTCCAAACTGGCAAATATTTCATTTTTACGGTTGGAAAAGGATCACTTGACGGCGTCTGGGGTTCGCTGATTGCATAAAATAACACCATTGCCATGAACTATGATTGCCGCCCAGAAATCAATCTCGCCGTTTGACACGTCAATTCTTAACGAGGCGATACCATTAAAAGTAGCGAGAGGATTTCCAATTCTGTGATTTTCCTCCCCAATCAACAGACCGCTTGCTTAGTTAAATCTTTAAGTGACGTTTGGACTGAGAATGGACGTGCTGCTCATGCACGCACCTGCACTTAGCCTCCGGCGGGCTCACTTTGGTTTCGTCTTGTGACGCGCCAACGTGAAGTTAAATACGACCGGATATCATTCATTAAGTGATGCTCATTCTGATCTGGAAGATGGAAAAAAAAACTACGCACGTTGCTGCAAAACTAGCCATTTTCAAAGAAGAGGATAAAGAATATATGCATGTGGCCATAGCTATAGTTTCGATTTAAATGTTTTGAGTGGCCCTGAAGTGCAAAATCACAGACATATAATCCCCCAAAAATGAAACGGCAAATGAAAAGAAAACAATCGCAAACAAATGTAATAGTTTTTGGCCACATATATTCTTCAGGAGCCAAATGTCGGTGTGTAAGTGTTGTCTCTGTCATCTAATCAAAGATGAGCGTTTTGAAATTTTACATTTTAGTTTGCAATTACATTATTTCGATAGATTTTTTGTGATTTTTGGTTGATGCTATTATATTTAGTGTGTTGCAATGAGTTTCTATTGCACGCGTGCGATTATTTGCTGTTGTGTTTTGTATTGTCTCTTTTGTGTTTTTTGTTTGTGATTTTGTTTTCTTTTGTTTATGATTTTTTATTTGCTGTTTTGTTTTGTATTTTGTGATGTGTTTTTGTTTATTTGCACCTATTTTCTTTTGATTTTGTTTGTTTTTGTTCTGATATTGATGTTGCTGTTTTGGGTTTGTTGTGCTTGCCCTTGAGCACATTTTTTTGTTTGCCATTATTTTCTGCCTTTTCTTTAAAACGTTTTATTTTGCTTTTTTGTTTTGTATTTGTGATGTTTATGAACTTTGTGATTTTTTGTTTGTGATTCCTGATTTGCGGTCGTGTTTCCTTTTTTAATGCGCTGCTGATTCTCTTCATTTCATTGTTTTGTTTGTTTGTTTTGCTGTAGTATTTTGTCTCGTTGTTTTATGTTTGTGCTTTTTTGTTTATGATTACCTTTTTCTATTTCGTTTTTATGATTTACACTTCATAGCCCTCATTTGTGTTTTTATAACCATTCCTTCCGTCACTTCGGTTATCGATGCCGACTGTTAGTATGTCATTAGTGTTTTGCATTATTTTTTATTACTATTAAGCTCACTGGACTTTCCTAAAGCAAATTCAAAACATGCGGTTGTTTTAAAAATGTCAATTAAATTGGCACTTGTTGTTTTCAGGCTTCATAAAAGCAGTTCAAAACAGTACTTAGAACTGTCTAAGTTCGCTGCATGGCTGTTGGCTGTGACAATCGCTGTGTCTAGTGCATCAGTCATTCTCTGGCTTATTTAAACAAATTAAAACACGATAGAAAAGTATTTCTTGGAACTGAAACACACAGACAAACTGTACAACCAAGTCATTGAAGTCTTCTTGAGGAAAGAAAGCAGAATGGATTTTGTGTTGAATGAAGTTATTTGAGAGACAGCCATTTTTGGTGAGCATTTTATTGATGTATTCTTTTTTTTAAAAATATTTTTAATCATTTAATTTCCTTCATATTCAATTAATGGTAAATAAATAGAAATGATGTTCTTCTAACATTAAACTGCAATTTGTAATCTAGTGTACAATCTTGTTAAAGCTTGCCTGCTCTTCGTGGCCTTAATAACATTTTGTGGACAAATCATTTTAATTTCACATTTGTTTTTAAGTTTTGACAATATCACATCTAGTGATGCTAAATTGCAAATGCGGGTTTATTGAAGTTTAAATGCTCCGGAAAATAGCCTGTGTTGTACACGATCAAGGTGATGCAATGCCCAGTAATGCGTACGTGTGCCTCTGAGGGGTATTTATCCAAGTCAGACATCACAGACAGAATAAGTGTGAGCCAATCGCAGATAATGTTTTAATAAACAATGCTATTCTACCCATTCAGGCACTTTAATAAATGTGACTACTAAAAGCCTAGAAGCCTGATTCTGTCTGGCAAATAAACTCCCGCGGCCACTTTATGGGTAATACTGTAAATAGATGACATTGACGCGACTATTATTTTCACGCTTTAGGTGGGAGAGGGGGGCCGGGGGGGGGGTTGACAGATTTAAGCTCAAACACTTTCTCAAACCTTTTAGGCATCAACGGACTGAATTACTATGAAGTGTAACTGCATTCAAGGCCTGACTGCAAAGATGTTTGCGTTTTCATCTTTAATGTTAATCATTGAGGAAATGGAAGCTCTTTATGTCTTCTGCTCCTCTAAACATTCATCAGAAGGACTGACTAACGTCGAGTCCATTTATCCACTTAGACAAGCTTGTCCAGAGTTCAAAAGTAAAACAAATGAGGTGCAGTTGCACCTGTGGGAGATTATATAGGGCAAGCAGAATGCCATCCATTTCCAAGTCGAGATGACATGGAAATGGACATTGTCCAACTGCTCTGAAGTCTTGCTGTTATGTCTGTTAAGGAACACCAAGATCGAGTAACAAAATGCCACTAACGTCCCCAGAAATATGCTTATAATATTCTGGAGGGAGCACAGGTCAAACCCCGCTAGAAGACGTAAGTCCATATTTTATTTATTACAGTGTTAACGCAGCAATTAACATTTATGGGAGCAATCTATTGCCCAAAATTGTCATACAGTGGATATGACATTTTTGCACACCAATGTTCAAATAGCAGGTTTTCCTGGAATAAAATGTAAAACCAAGATACATTATACCTAAACCAGAATGAATGAATACGAAAAATTTGGCTCGACAAAAACGTTAAGGATAGACCACTGAGGTTAATCAGAGAAATTGAAACATGGTTAACATGACCTGTAAAAACAGTTGGGTCAAAAATACCTCCCGAAATTGAAAAATGTGAGTCGTATTTATATATATATATATATATATATATATATATATATATATATATATATATATATATATATATATATATATATATTTATATATATATATATATTTGTCTCAATTTCAAATTTATAAGCATAAAAGACATACTTTAAATGTCAATATGCCTGGGGACTCTTTTTCAATTTTATTTTGATTTTTTTTCCCTCCACAGCTCCGAGTGCATGACTCACATACTAATGACCCTCTCAAGTGCGTGATGAGCAACACCACACTTCCTTTTTAGTCCATTTAGAAAGCCTTTATCTCCCCCTCCAAAAAGCATGGCCCCTCCTCGTTAATCAAACACTTTGCGCCACAAGTTGCGAGCTGTCGAACTGCTGACGGCCATCAGACGCCATGATGCTTTTACCGCGACATTGTTTGCTTGTTTCCCATCAATTTGTCTGATAAAAAGACAACGGCGAAGTATTTTCCGCGATAAACCACAACAGAGAACGGCGGCTCCGTGTCGGAAATGGAAATGCAAATAGTGACAAGTTTCTGGATGGATTATTTGAATTAGTGAGAGAAACCACTTTGCACCTAAAAGGAGACTTATGATCAACATTCAAAACATTTCCGTTGTGCTTTGAAAAGTATTTGGGAAGAATCTGCTTTCGTCCGAAAACTCTAGGATCAATAATAGAGACACTTTACACAATATATCTGTGATGCTGAAATAAGCATGCTATTAGGCATTATGTCCGACAAAAGAGTGACAATATACAACAATGTAAAGTCACTGTATACACTAAACTGTGTGTATGTGGCATAGGGAAAAAAGTAAATTAGCTTAATGCTAACACACAAAGGGGAACCCCATTGAAGGGTTGATGGAACCACAATCAATGCATGAGTGGTTCAAATGTGGGGTTATGTGAAGGCAATTCAAGAGGCATATGGGATTTTGACTGGGTTCCAGTGTATTTCATTTACTGCTTTTAGAGCTGACATGAACAACATATTTCTTCTTTTCAAATGAAGAGCAAATTAATTGGAACACGGAGCAATTTCTTGATGGTTTGGGTTTCAGTTATTCCTTTGCAATATGTTGTTTGCCTTTTTTTCATTAAGGGTTATACCAGTCCTTCTCAAATAGCAATAATTATTGCACATTGATGGCATCAGGTGGTGCAGTGGCGCTCCAGTCAACGTAGTGCAGAGGTTAGAAACGTTTTCAATTAATGTAAAAAAAAATAAATTCTGAATCACAATCATCAATGTGATTGAAATCAGCACATTTTATACCTTTTTCTTATGGTTAAAATATTTCAGATAGTGGTGTTGATGTTCCAAATCAATCTATATTTTTTATTATTTATTTAACTATTCCATTTTTTTTCAGCATCAAATTCTTCAGTTGGTCAAAAATGCATCTAGTTTGAATAAGGATCGAGATATTTTTGTTCACGGCACTTTGATGCACTTTAACCTTTTTTTTCACATTCAGAATAAGATGCAATCTGTTAAATTTCAGCTCCCTACCATCTTATTTCAATGCTTCCATTTCAACTTGAAATGCCTACGATGTAAAGATCAAAGGGTTAGACAAAATACTGATGCAGCTCTGCTTACCTTGAAGTAACTGCTCACAAATTCCGATGGAAAAAAAAATCCTGACTCCAACCGACCTCCGCATTCCAAACTGTAAAGTCTCCATCTTCCTTTCGCATGCTTGATGGCATGAGACGACAGTTTTGATGGCGGCATGTTGTTTTCGACAGCCTGTGCGAAAGATTGGATTTACATTCAACAAAAACAACCAAGTTAATTGTTCCTAACAAGATTATGCGCCCGGCGGCCAAAACACAGCCGGGAATCTGCATATCTGGCAACCCGAGCAGGAGACGAAGCGGCGAGGCAAATCAGCCCAACTTATTTTCACGTCCCATGACAATGTTTTCATTCTCTCCCACCCATTTCCATTTTGTACAGCCTATTTGGACACTTCCAAGCATAATGAAGACATGGGATCCATGGAAATCTTTTCTTCACAAAATGACAAACAAACTTGAAGCAATTAAGAAATATACGGGGTACCCCAGATTTTACCCCCCGAGATCTATGAAGTTGGTCAACAATTTGCGTGTGTTTGAATCCCGGCGGTAGATTAAAAGAGCAGAGTTTTAATCTATTGTGGAAAAAGTTGCAAAAGCGGCTGCCCCAGTTTAAATATCCTAAGTAGCTTTCTCTCTGATCAGCGCCTCCCCAAAAACATCTCCAGTCCTGGCCCCAAATAAGAAAGAATTAGTCAATACACACGTTACTGTATTATTCCGCATCTCCTCTGGGGAGGCTGATGTATGATTTGACTTCAACTAAAATGCAATCATAAGCTTTAAAATGTGTCTGGAAATATTAGAATTGGAGTGCAGTGTGCTTGTGTGGGTTTTAAATTCAGCCACAACGCTGTTTTTTTTTTTTACTTTAGCACTTATAAACCAAGACACGTTTATTTATACAACCACAAAAGAGGCTGAAAGGCCTTCACAAAGATCAAACACAGTGTGCATGAAAAATGGAAAAAAAATGAGGGGAAACCATGAAAGTAAACTTGAGAAGGGATCACAGGAAAAAGGGTGAAGTGGCAGTAAAACAGGCCAAAAATGCAGTCACCATTGTAAGTTTATTTGCATACTAGATTTGATTCAACCAAATAAGTGTGTGCGAAAACAAGTCTTGAATCGAGATTTTACCATTCTCACAGAGTTAAAAAATTCATTTATTTTCTAATTAAACAATAGTAATTTTTAAACATCAATTTATTATTTTGAGACCAAGTTAAATTTAAAATTAATGGACAGATACCAGTACAAGTTCTCAACTCTTGACTAATCACCAATAATTGTACTAACCACCTATACCCCTAATACTTTTGACACACCAAACTTCACTCTAAAACAAAATAATAATAATTTTCAATCATATGCAAAAAAAAAACCATTATGATAATAATTTTTATATATGTTTGTAGGTCCAGTAATCTGTAATTATAATATAGGGGTGGCTGATGTGTTTTGCCTCTATATTTCCACCAAAAGAACTATCTCAACGGAGTGCCGTGCTTCAAAATCGTTACACTCTCTTACTCCACCAATAGATAGCACTAAACACAGACTGTCGCTTTAAAGGGACAGTGTGTAAGATTTAGACTGTTTTTCATTAAAAAGGAATAAATTAAATGGTTGTAAGTTTCAAAACTGGCAAATGAATGTGTTCTTAATGACCAACAATATGTTTTAAATACAATCATAGGTCTCGTTATCATTGAATTATATTACAAGGGGGGTGGCACTTCTCCGGAGGCGGCCATGTTTTTTATAGTTACGGACAATGGTAAATGCAGCACCTGAAGCGCCTCCTGCTGTACGCAATGAAAAACGGTCAGAATCTTACACTCTATCCCTTTAAGGGTGCACCGCTTGGATGCGTCACGGTCCCACTGTGTTTTGTTTCCAACCCTCAGATGTCACATTACAAAACACGTGCGTTAAAATTCTCCTAAATATACTCGGAATGTGAGGTATTTCTTCTTTGGAGAATATATTCTTTTATCATCGCTGAAGTGAAAGTGCGAGTTGTAAAGATTTTTACTCGCGAGCGTAACTGTCAGCAAGGATATCCACTCCAGATAGTAACAAAAGAAATAAAACACGAGTTGTTACCGTACTTTTTTTTTTACTTGATGGGAGGATGTATCACTGTTTATCTCTGCAGGCAGGAGACACTGCAATTGTGTGCGCGGGAAACTACACATCAAGCCAGGGTGTGTTAGCAGTGTTAAGTCTTGCCCCTGGCTGCGTGTGTGTGTGTTTGTGTGTGAGGGAGATTACAGTGCTGGTGCCAACTTCAAAGTGTCTACTGGTGTTGCGCCAGGTCAGCATGTTTACACAGGGGAATGTGCTGTTGCGACACACACACACACTCACAGCAAAAATGGCCCAGAGTGCGTCGGTCTTATCGGTGGTCCCAGTGAGTGAGGGGAGGCATTTAATCAGGGTCAACCGGCAGCTCTCGGCATCGGACTGCCCCCACCATCTCTCTTCCATGTCTTCCTCTCACACCGAAGCTTTAGTCGGGCCGATATTGCTCAGCGCCACACCCGTGCCCTGGAAACGTCGGGGAAATTGGACCGCCTGAGGCTCCGAAAAGCTTTACGTTCACATGTTTTATTTACAAACCGGAGTAGAGGGCAACAAATAAGTGCGCGTTCTGAATTAGATCCCGTCCGCCTTTGTCATGCTTAAGGGAGACAAGTTCTGCATTTTTATCACAATTTGAAAGAGTTGAAGCCGGGCGGGGTAATTTAATGCGATTTTGGCGGGCAGGTAATTGAGTGAGGACAGTGGCGGAGCTGTGACGCGGCCAAGGCAAACACCGCATCTCAAGATAGATTTTAATATTCGGGAAATCACTTGAGATCTGAATATGCACAGAGTCAGTCAAGATATTCCACTCTTGGGTCAAAAATGACCCAATTACGGCTCAAAAATGGACCAAACTCACTTGGGTCACCCAGCTTTTGGGGTTGGTTATTTAAATTAAAAAGGCAGGTCATTTTAATAATAATCTACACTACCTTATTATTTGGGTTGGTTGCACAAAACAATGCAACTATTTAGGTTGTTTTATGGGCTGTTCATTTGATAACTTTTTGGTTAAAATGAATAATCCAAAAGGTTGGGGCTAAGAAATAACCCAATAAATACCTAAATCAATTTCAATTCAACTTTCTTGTGTTATTCATTTCAGCCAAAGTAAACAAACAAGCCAACTATCATTTTACCATATATAAGCCATGAAATTATCTTATTACTTGGGTTATTTTGAACAAAAAACAGAAATGTTTAGCTTGCTTTATGGGTACTCATTTAACAACTTTTGGGTGAAATAATAACCCAAAAATGGAAGTCATATGAATACGCTATGAAGCAACAACAATTTCTGGGCTGTTTTATCGTATTCATATTTTAGAATTTTATGTGAGAATGACATCACCTCAAAATTTAGGTCATATTGACGCAATTGGCAGTTTTATTCTTTTTTTTTTTTTTTTACCCACAATCCGGTGATTTTTAACAAAACATTTTGAGCATTCTGCTAATTTGAGGACCCAAATTTGTCAAAAAACAGTTGGCTCAAAAAAAAAAAAAATAGGCCAAAAATTGGATCAATCCGCTACATGGAATATTTTTTTATTGCTTTGTGCAAACAACCTAGAAAATACGGTGAACTTAACCCAAGTTAGATCAATACTTTTTTTTAGTTTGATTAGTACAGTCGGTTGCTTTTTTGACCCACCTTTCTTTAGAAGGTAGTCGTTCTTCACAGAGGATAAAGAATACATGCCGATGAGTATTGTTATATTATCCCTAGGACTTGATCTACTATTTGATGCGGTGCAAGATGGCGGCATTAATGCCATTCGTTAGCCCAAGTGTTGTATTTTGCCTTCAGTTAGCTTTAAGCTAAGCCAATGAACAGTTAATGTCGTGTGATTTACTTTTGTATTTTGTTTAGTTGAATCAGAAAACTTCAATCGGCTTGAAACTGATTGCATGTAAGCTCGATAAATTTAGTCAGGTCACTTGTATTTCAAGGCACCAGTGTTTTTTTTTTTTTTTTTAAAGAAAAAAGTAAAACGACTGCACAGAGATCATTTTTCTCTTGTTACACGCTGTTACGGTGATTTAGGGTGTATGTGTAGTATGTGGCAGTGGCATCAGCCGGGCTCATTGGAAAGCGCAAAACGACACATCAGCCCCCCAAAAAAGGGACGTTAGTGAGATAACGGACTTGCTGTTGTAGTGTTTTACGAGATAAGAAGATAGATTTGTTTCTCTGCAGGGCAGTTAGAACTCCGCCTCTTCATTTCTTCAAGTGTGTCTTTGCTCCCTTCCCGATTGTAAAAGCACCACTTCTTGGAGAAAAGGCAAGCGCGCAGCAGCCAATTATTTTCACAACGTCATCAATTATTAGAGCGCGATCTGTGCCTTGCAGCTCTCCCTGCTCCCCCATGTCATGAATATTAGACCGAGTTGTCAGTCCTGACGCCTAATTGCTCTTTGTTGCTCGTTGTCTTCCCGTGAACTCGACTTGGAGTTTGTCCGAATCAGAAAGGTGCTCGGTTGGTATTCCTGTCTGTTTTCACAATGATTTGTTCAGCATGGCTGCTGCATTCGTTATTCTCTTTACATCGTCTCTGTTCTGACGGTTGATCAAATTAAATACTAGGGATGCATAAATACCCCTACAGGATATCGTTATTGGGCTAGTATCGACCTAATTGTCAGGTATCGAGTAGGCAAGGCGGCTGCCGATGCTGGCCCCAGATACTTAAAAATCTAAGTTCTGACGCTATATATTGTGAGTTTAAAATCGTCAAAGAAAGGTATTTGTTCACAAATATTTGTCAGCGTTCAATGAAAGTTTTTGAATCGAAAAAAAAGAGGTATCAGTACTTTTGTACCATGTGTACCCAAAGAGTAAATACTCATACTGGTATCATTCAGATTTTTAAAAGAGTGGTTTCGAGCATCACTATTAAATACATAGAGATTTTCCTCACCTAGTGATTTGATCATTCTGTATTACCACACATAGCCACCGGGGATCCTATTTAAAAAATAAGACAGATGTATTTTTTTTCATTTCAATCAAAGTTTTGAAATTTAGGCACACTCAGGGGCATAGTCAGATTTCTTTCTGAGTGGGCAGGATGTTAAAATGCCAAAGTGATTCATGGCATACCCAGTCAGGGCTTAATAAATCAAAATAATTCATTTTAAAGTGTATAAAATGCCACATGCAAAAATCACTCCCATTTTTCTGGTGGCCAACAGGGTGGCCAGAGAGTGCCAAAGCATGGATATGCCAACCCAGGGCCACCATCTAGCCCCGCCCCTGAGTACACACTTGGTTGAAAATACATCAAATTGGGTGAAATAACTAAACCACAAAAGACTAAGCCAATGATGGCTTATACTTGGTTGAAAAATTAACACAGCATGTTGGGTTAAGATTTTGGTTCAACGAGGGTTAGAAAATACCCACACCTACCACACATATAACCCAAAAATAACCCAATTGGGTGCAAAATGGACTAAAAACCTATTGAATTATTGATTGACCCCAAAAAGTTGGGTAAAATGGCAACGACGACCTTGCATTATTTTGATATATTAATTTGTTATTATTATTGTATATGCTGTTAGTTTGGGCCAAAAAGATATGTAACGCAAACGGTTTTTGGTCGCTTTTTGACCCGACTTGGGTTATTTTTGACCCGACTGTAATATGCGTAGTTTTCTTGGGTAAAAAAAAAAAACGGTTTAAAAAAGGCAAGGAACAAACAGATCAAATATATGTTGGTCATGCTGGTAAGTATTTTGAGTTTTGCTATTGCGAAACGTGGCTTTCAAGTCCAGGTGGATGTCATGTTGGCAGCGGAGAGATGCGTGCCAGGCCAGCCTGCGCTGCCCGGCCGAGGGCAGTGTGTCAAGCCCGCGTTGTGTGAATGGGAATTAGTTCATCCGCCAATTAGCTGACCAGCAGGGTGTCTTAATACAGTCACAGTTGAGAAAACAGTGACTCACAGTGACAAATCAAACACTCAGTTCTAAATGCTGGAGTATAAACGTGATTAGTGGTAGTTACCAAGCTAGTTTTTGTTTTAGTTGGCTGTTGGGCAGCCATCTTAGTTGATGCCCACATCCAGTACGAAGACTATCTCAGTCCATCTTGACCCTGAAAACTGACAGGGACTTAAGCCCCAAACTCAATCATTGTTTGACTTTTGGTGATGGGGAAGGCGTATCAGACAAATTGAAAGGGGAGACGACATTAGTGAAGTCAAGCGTCGGGAATGAGATGTGGGATGTATCGCCATCCGCGCAATTATGACATTGTGCAAGTAATGAGGGGCAGAAAGATGGCGGCTTATCCGAGCGATCAAGCGTGGCGTGCTGGTGGCGGAGCGATTCGTCTTGCTTATTCACATGGAGTCATATCATCTCGGGGAGGCTCCATACTTTGTGTCCGAATCAATGGATGCATGGATGGGCGGATTGAATGATCAATAGCGTACTAACGTCAGAGTGGCAATAGCTTGGTTGGTACGACTAGTAACCAAACGCTTTTGTGTCGTCCATCAGAAAAAAAAATGGAAACATTCGTCAGCACTGTATTTTAAAGCACTGTAGTTTGCATGCTTGTGCAGCAGTTGGTCTTTACATTAAAGGCAATTTACATCAAAGAGAAAGCATTGAGAGAAGACAATTGGGACCTGAAATTTCACCCATGAGGGCAGCATGTCAAAGTTGTGGCATGTCCACTTAGTTATCACATGACCTAAAATACTGGAAGAATACTGGGAGAAAATGATCCAAAAATGATTAAAAAAACTACACAAGAGTGAAAGTCCCAGTCAAAGAAAAAAACAATACTTGGAACATTAGGCACTACTGAAATTTGAACGTTCCAATCTACTTAGAATAGGCTTGATGGAAATTTAAACAAAGTTTGCATTACTGCCAAGGTATTAGCTACTTATTTGACTTTTCTGTTGCATAGTCAACATGATTTTTGAGTGTGAAATCTGGGGGAAATCATTCAAATGATGACATTAGCCTTTTCGTTTACAGTTGTAGTTTCCTTGATACGTAAACCAAAAGGAATGATTATTCTTTTTTGATGATAGACAATTTAACATTCGAATTGATTTCGAAGAGTTTTGGTGGGAAAAAAAACTGTTAGCATGGCAGACATGATCTTTCGATGGTGAAAGGGATAGCGCTATCATAAACTAGCAGGCTAGCTGTTATTTTTAGCCAAACAAACATTTTACTATTTAACCACAGCGCTGTGGTTCCCAAACATCCCCATTTCAGAGAAGCTATTCTTTCCTGTGAGATGGTAGGGAGCGATACATAATGGATTGAAATTATTTAAAGGCCTTGAATGAGGGGGGGGTACATTGAAATTTTCAACAAAGGCTACCCGCTGAATGACATGGTAAATCCTCAAAGTGGAACAAATACAATTGGAACCGCCGTGAAGTCTCCTCAACTCATTTAGATCTTTCATTCTCGCTTTGGTTCTGAATTATTTATCGACGGTATAATTAAAGAAAGATATCCTTGTTGACAGCAAAACAAATATATAGCGCCCCCGGCTATTTGACGCCTTATTGCATAATTTCTGAGCAGAGATGGTGCTGCAATATTTATCTTCTTACACTCATCATAGTTGCTTTTAGTTTGGAGTGATTTTCTGCTTATATTTCACATCACAGTTTGTTTCATTGCAGTCGTTTTTGGCACCCGTTTGTTTAAAATGTGTGTGTTTTTTTTTTTAACAGATTGTAACCTGCTTCACTTTGTTTTGCTTGAATTGGGGAAGTGGCGTGAAATCTGCCGTCATATTTTTGTTCATTGCGCCATTTGTTGTCAGGCAATAACAGACTGATTACGTTTGAAAAAGAAGGGTCCTCGGAGGCAGACGCGTGGAAATCCCACAAATTGCCGGAATTATTCGGCGGCACTCGAAGAGACGTAACCTCAACAAGTATCCGCTTCGTTGACATGAAGCAGTCACATTGCCAATTTGTATTCCGGCTATTGAAAAGATTCCAATTACAGCTCAAGTGCACAGAAAAAGGCGAGGCGACAGAATGGAAATAGTGAGGAAAATTAATGATGAGATGTAATAAGGGCCGAGTGTTTTAAAAAAAAAAAATCAAGACAGGAAATGAGCTATAATATAAGGATAAGCAACTTAATTTTACTTCAAAGTTTTATTGTAACATACTTCTTACTTAAGAAAAAAAAGGCAACACTCTCACAACATTCAGCTTACTACTGATATTACTACTTCTCTAATATAACTCGCTTATCATGTGAACTCTGAAAAAAAAAAATTGGCACGCATCTCCTTCCAGATAAATAATCGGATTCACATCATTTCAATTTCAAACTATTTCGAAAAGTCAAGAGTTGCTAGCTATTATATTTCACACTCCAAAAATTAAATTTAGCAAAATTAAACATTTTCAACCAAATATTACCTAATGATTAATCTTCATAACAGACACACCTATTTGGACATTATTCATTATCATTGAAAAAAATTCACCTCACAAAATATTCCCACTGATCAAAAAGTCAACATTTGCACCACAAAAATTGATGGAAAAAATGTTCTATTAACCTCTGGGTGTCTGGGGATTTTTCATTAGCCTGGCTTTATTATCACCCAACTTGGGCTGACTTTGAAATTGTAATCATCATAACACCGTCAAATGTACACATACATTTACTTTCAACTCCCCAAAATGTTCAGCATCATCAACCCTATCCATACATATAAAACATTTTTGGGGGGGAACACAAACATTGTACAAATGCGATAGTAGCAAAAGTAACCATGCTGTATATTTATATATTTATGAAATTGAAATATTAATAATAATAATAATTGAATATTTATTATGACATTATGACATTATTATAGTATTATGACTTTTGAAGATTTTTCTATATGTGAGTCCAGACTAAACCACTCATCGAATTCACTGAAAGGCTCGCAAATTTGTGCAAGCTGGCCACAAGCGTCGCCCAGTGATTTTGCGGTGTCAAGATAAACATTTCTATTGTGCCTCATTCGCAAGTTGCCTTTGAAAGGATTAATGCAGAAATTGAGAGAAATACATGATAAAACATTGGGTTTTCAATATGTCCAAAATTGACAATATTTCCAATTTTGAATGGCAGTAAATGAGCTTGACATGGGCTAAATTAGTGTGTACCTCTGTAACTCCCATTTGAAAGCATTCAGAAGGGACAGTAGCGTGGCAAGTTGACAATCTATGCAAGATATTAGCCTCTTAGTGTTTATTTTTTGTATGCTTTTCATTTCACCATTTCAT
This sequence comes from Hippichthys cyanospilos, assembly GCF_059441005.1. Classification (NCBI taxonomy): domain Eukaryota; kingdom Metazoa; phylum Chordata; class Actinopteri; order Syngnathiformes; family Syngnathidae; genus Hippichthys; species Hippichthys cyanospilos. The sequence continues at coordinate 7,107,015 of NC_142385.1, forward strand.
CAAAAACATAAAAAAAAACCAGAGTTGGGTCAAAAATTTCCTTCAGGGGTTAAACAAAACACATTCCCACCACCGTTCCCATTTAAAAAAAAAACCAAAACTGTACTTTGAATTCAATTTACTATGTTTCGACATGCCACAAAAAATATTCACTCAATTCCATATCATTCAACATAATTCCACATTACTTTTCATGCTCCCATATTTTTTTACTCAGCATTTACACACAATTTCTTAAGAAATTGTAGTTGCTTGTGTGATGTTAACAACGATAATAATGTAGCTTACCCGTACATTAACACGATGCTTTCTCTTCCTCACACAGCTGGGCGCTCGGCAGAGGATGGTGGTGAAGATGGTGGCCATGTTCTTAATGGGACCACTGTCGCATGCCGGGGTCAAATGGCCTGGGAAAACGGGAATAGGAGTCATTTATCTGCTACTCTCTCTGCTGCTATCAACTTGCCTGGGCCAAGATAGCGACGGTAAAAATGGAGCCTTATTTTCTCCAGATGATAAGCCTTTCAAGTGAATTCGGAGATTTATTGCGAAATATTCTGAACATGTTTGGTGAAAACAAGCAAAGAATGAGGACTTTGACTGCCTTAGAGCGCCTCGTTGTCGGCAGAGTCCGCGAGGACGCCATTCAGAGAAATGCATGATTTTTTTTTTAATATACTTGCCGATTTATTTAATCATTTAAATTAGAGACGGTCGTTTGCAAAAATCCTCTCTGCGCTGTGTCAAATTTAAAAGACATTTATTCCCTCTTTAAGGATGAAACTAAGGGGCCCAGCAAAATGAATGAATTTGGAACAAATAAATATCCACATAAAATGTTGGGAGCAGAAATTGCCTGTGGCGGTGGTAAAGCTCAGCACGATACCCACGTGGCTTTCGGCTCCATTTGTCAGAACATTAATATTACGTTTATCGTTTGGTCCTTGAGATTTATCTGGTTGGCATTTAGCCGACACGAGTGTGCTGATATTCAGCTAAGGCCACATAGATGTGAGCAGTCTGTGTGTGCGGAGGCGGCTTTTTAAGAGGTTTCATTTCATTTCTCACCATCCATTAATTCTCAACTACTCTCAATGCCTACTATGATAGCATGGATCCACCTCAATTTGGTCCCACTTGACGGGGTCTTTCAAATTGGTTTTGCAGGATGAATTCTGAGGAAAACCTAAATACCGTGGCGGCTTGAGATACGAGTGGAAGGACCCCCCCCCGCAAAAAAAAAAAACAAAAACAAAACAAAAAAACAACACATCATTTAATTGACTTGAGAAGGAAAGTCAATTCCGCTCACTTCAGTGCAGGTTATAGCTTGGCTGAAAAATTGAACGGAATCCATAGTGAACAGCTTTGTTTTGTTTTTGCTTGGTTTTCATATTCAGTTAGTTTGAATTTGTTTTTGGAATAGTTTTCTTGGTTTGTAATAGTTTTTGTTTCTTGGAAAATACTTTGTTTACTTTCATCTTTTAGTTTTTTAATACAGGAATTTTTTGGTGCAAGGTTAAACAAGATGAATGGGTGATAGATATGAAGGCATATTTTTCAATAACAGCGAGCTAGCTTGCTAGCTAGCCATCCTTGGATTTTTCACTTAAATAGTTTGAGTATTTTTGTCAGTGTGAGTTTTTTTTTTTAATTTTCTTTTTAGTTTCATTAATTAAATTTCTTTTTTTTTAATACAAAGCATTATCCTGAGTGAAATTTTAAAAAAAGATTGGTAGGTAGCTAGCGCTAGTTTGGGTTTTTCAATACTAAACCTAAACTAAAAATAGCATTTCCCAAGAAAAAAAAAAATACATACACATACACATACAAAACTAAATTAAAAAAAAAAAAGAGTTGACTGTCATTTTGTGTGTATTTGTTTTGTTTTTCTTGGAAAATGCTTGTTTAACTTTTGTTTTTTAGGTTTATTACAGGGTATTTTGCGTGTACTTGGTTAAAAAAATTGCAAGATAGCTTGCGCTAGCTTGGTTTTTTCAATGTTTTTAGTTTTTTTTTGTTTCTAACGTCGTTTTTTTTTTTCTTGGAAAATGCGTTTTAGTTTTGGTCATTAGCTTTAGTACAGAGTATTTTGTGTGTGCGTTGTTAAAAATGGCTGATGCTTAGATCACTGGGATTTTCATTTATTAATTTTCATTTTGTTTTGAAATGTTTCTTTTGTCAATTATTTTAAATTACTTTTTGGAGCAGGTTTGTTAGTGTGTAATGGTACCTTTATTTTTTCAAGTGCTTTTCTCAATTATGTCTGTTATTTTCAGTTTTTTAACAGAGGGTATTTCCACGTGCTCAAGGTTGGAAAAAAAATAGCAGGATAGATGGCTGGATAGATTCAAAATGAATAGCGCTTCCATCCAATTCAAAGAGGAAAGGTGATTTGAGAAGTTTTTTGAGTTCTGAGCATGGCCACAGCATGACTTAAATCCATATACCAAGGCACAACTGCAGTCTATTTTAATGAGGTGTTTGGCGATTGGCAGCCAACACTTTCCTCATATCAACCCAAGTGCCATCACTGGGGATTTTGCCTTAATGAGACGCAGTCCCGGGATGTTTCTGGCTGTTTGGACACCGCGTGATGAGTTGGAGTACTACACTTTTAATTAGACCCCATCCCTAGCTGAGAAAGTCTATTTTTTTCCCTTTTTTGGCTCCCCGAATAACATGAGTACTGGTGCATTTTTAATGAGCTCAGTGTGAAACAATACACAACGTGTCAACTATGAGCTACTGGCTGGAATTTAGCTGTGAACCAATTTACTCCTGTTTGCTTTCTCTCCCAGGAAATTGTCATAACCAAAAGACTAAAATGCTATTTATTGCCTTGACTAGCTGGTATTATGCTGGGTATAAAGAGACCAACAACACAACGGAGCGCTGCGCCGAGGAATAGCAAACCTTCCTGCACTTGACTTTGCTCTGATTAGGAATTCATTTCAAGTTTGGGATGTGTAGGCGGCGCCTTTGCAGCTGCTCTAATTGAATGTGACTTTGCGCGCGTCAGAACAAGGCGCAACAGGAGGCTCGACTTCTGCTGGTGTCGTCGAGCAAGTCGAGCGTCTTCTAAAGTACGCTTGCGAACGCGTTTGGATGAAAAGCCGTCAAGACGTTCAGCCATAACTTGGCCGCCATATGGCTAACTATCTGTTTTGTAGCAAGATTGTAATTTGGATTGACTCAAACCTTGTAACTATCATCATCAATTAGCGTAAGCACGGTCAAAGATACTTTCATTGTATACGCACACTGTTCTCTTTAGTGAGATGAGATTGAATTCTAAAATTTCAAACTGAAGTACAGTGGTGCAAATGACTGAAATTGACAATAACAATTTAATGAGTTCGATAAGTGATGATTTTGAACTACATTTACTGTTACCAAACTAAAGCTAAATATTGCAAAAGTAAAATGATCAAATATTATATATTACTGCTGTCTGTTTATTGAGCTATCTTGCCATCCATCCAACTCTTTTAATCATGCAAACAAAAAATAGTTACACTATACTAGTTAAAAAAAATAAAACTAATACGAAAACTAAGGCTAAAATTAAACATAGCATTTCATATTGCATAAAAATGTAGTATAAACTAACATAACTATACCAAAAACTATGTGTATTTGAAAAAGTGAACTTGACACACTCAGCTCTAGCTAGCTAACTATATAGGAAATACAAACGTTAGCTATATAGCTATCAAGCATCCATATATGTTTTTAGACTTTGCATACAAGAAAAACACTGATTAAAAAATTAAAAGTCATATTTAAACTCAGACTAAACAAAAACAGACTATGTTCAATTACATAAAGATGTAACATAAACTAACAACCTCACAAAAAAAGTGAATTTGAAAATTGAAACTCATAACAAAATAAAAACTATAATGAAAACCCCAAATTGAACTGGCTAACTAGCTAGCAAACTATATAGAAATTACTTACCTAATTTACTAATCCGCATCTATCCATCTTTTTTAAAATTGCACATAAAAAAATACAGCAATTAAAAAAAATGACATTAAAACTAAACAAAAAAGCATTTTGTATTACATAAAAGTGTAATATGAACTACCAAAACTTTATCAAGCTTAAATGAATTAAAAAAACAAGTCATAACAAAATAAAAACTAACTCTATTGAAAACCTAAATATAGGTCGCTAGCTAGCTATCTAACTATAGAAAATACCAGTTAGCTAGCTAGCAGTCAGCATCAATCATCTTTTTTATAACTTTGCACACAAGAGATACTTTGTAAATAAAAATAAAAAAAATAAAACTAATAGATGAAAAAACTACACACGAATAAAACTGCTCCAAAAACTAACTGAACAACTTCTTCATTCACCGCTTAGCAGATTTTTTGCATTAATTTACCTCCCATATTACATGTATTGGGGGAACTTTTAAAACCAAATCCAATGTGTGCAACTTGGTCTCTCTCCAGCCACTTTTCGATCAAAACTTCTAGCTAGCAAGCCTATTCTTCCCTAAATCCAAACGGAAAAAAAAACAACAAAAAACTTTACGTTTCGTGGCGTTCTAACGAAAGCAGATGGCTTGGGGCGGAGGCTGGAGACGCTCGCAACCATTGGAGACCCCGAAGTTGACTTGCAGCTCAAAGACTCAACACTTGAATTGGCCTTGCAATAAGCATCTGCGGTTTTGGAAGCGCCATTGTTTACCACACGCATGACTAGCTTGGCTCACTGTCGTTGCCGGCTGTCAATTAGCGCAGGCATCAAGCATAGGCATGACTTGGATTAACGTCACCTGTGTGCCAAACAGTGCCACCTGACGTAAACGCGAGCGTGTCATTCGGTTTGCCAGTAACAGACTGTCGAGGATCTTTGTTCCTGGTTCACCCCACAGCTTCGCTAGCGAAATGTTGTAGGGAAAACATTTTGTGAGTTTGTATTCTAATTTTCGGTCGCATCACCATGTACTGGCTCCTGGTGGCGAGCAAAACAGACAAAAAAAAAAAAAAAACTGCGCTGGACTTTTAAGTTGCACGGCTCAAATAATGAGAAAAAAAGTTGCGGCTAATAGTCTGAAAAATACAATATATCAGATTAATTAAGAATGTTAAGACCTCACAAGCGTATGAGTGCTAAAATAAAGGCGTGTGTACAACAAAAATAAAATGAATGACAGTATACTGTATTTATTTACTTCAATTAGAGCCATCAACAAGCTCTTTTTTTGGTTTAGTTTTTGGTCAATCTGAATTTTTGGCCTGTAAATAGAATGAGCAGACCCATTTGAATTTCAAATGGTGACAGTGTGAATTTGTTTTAAGTGGCATTGGGAATAAGATGGAATGTTGATAATCGTTGAAAATCGTTCCCAAGGTGGATTTTATGAGCTGAATAATTTAATGTTTGAATAGAATGTAAATGTATAATGTTAAATTTAATCATATAAAAAACTTGGGAGAAAAATGTTCCATTTTGGAAATATCTGCAAACATTCAGAATAAGAAAAGTAGCGGCCATTATGGCGTGCATTTTTGGAATTTGTTGACATTTGGAACAGTGTAAACTGCATGAATCACATTGAAGGGGACGAATGTCAAAAAGAAGTGATGATTAAAAAATAGCGCTAGCATAAAACTACTGCCCATTTTGATGCTAACACGAAAACGTATAGGGCTCGACCTGCAGACAAGGGCTTGAATGGCACGGCAGTTGTTGACAAGATAAACATTAAGCCCAACAACAAGGGGTCGATGGGGCGTCTTCGCCCTGTGGACGGGCGGCGTCCGATCGGGCGCCGCCGTCAACTCCGCTCGGCCCCTCACGGGCTCCAAGTCGGCCTGACACTCCAAGAGAGAGACGAGTAACCCGGCTAATGGATAAGCCGGCCCGGTGACAAAGTGGTGATCCCTCCAGCATTGTATGTGTGTGACTTTCTCAGGTGACTTTGTGTCTGCGTGTGCGCGTGCGCTCACTCAGGTCAACAATCCGTCGCCTCCAGAGACGCATCAATCTCACGCAAGGTCACGCCGTCTCTTGTCAGCCATCCTTTCCTTTTACTCTCCATCTCCCTTTCTACGCTTACTGTCTTCCTTCTAATTCCTTCCCGGACGTTCGCTTCTCCATTCCCGTGCCGTATCCCCTCCTGGATCTCACCTCCCCACCCTGTCTGTCCTCCACGGCTGAGTGGATGGAGGGGCAAAGGGATGGACGGTTGGATAGCTGAAGGGATGATGGATGGATGGCGGGCGAGATGGCTAGAGGCGAGGGATAGAGAAGAATTGGACCCCGGGGAGCGGCGGGGTAGAAAAAAAGTATACCTGCTGATGGAGGCTTAAAAAGGACATGACGAGGGACAACTTTTAAAGGGGAAAACTTGAAAAAGATTTCAATGTGGTCCAGGCGTTAAAATTATTCATCCATCCGTTTTCTATAGCCGCTTATCCTCGGAAGAGTCGCAGGCTTGCTGGTGCCTATCCCAGCTGGCTTCGGCCAAGTAGGCGGGGGACAGCCTTGACTGGCTGCCAGCCAGTCGCGGAGCACACTAAAACAAACAACCATTTGCGTGAACAATCACACCTAAGGACAATTTAGTATGTCCAATACACCTGCATGTTTTTGGAGTGTGGAATGAAGAGAATCCAAGTGGGCTCGGGGAGAACATGCAAACTCCAAACACGAAGGCCAGTGCCAGTTGGATTAAAACCAGCCGCAATAAAATTATATTTACTGCTATATATGAGTATATATACTAGCATATATTATATACATTCTATTAGCTGTTCTTTGCAGAGGATAAAGAAAATACATCTGTGATCATTGTAATATCTGTCAACATTTGTGTTCAAAAATCAAGTACAAGTAATTGATTAGCTAATTAAGCGGCAAAGGAATCAATTGCTTGAGGTAATTAGGTGCCAAAATAATCAATTACTTGGGTGAATAAGTACTAAAGTAAACAAACTTTAAGTACTTAACTAATCTATTCAATCTCTCTATATTATTTTATATATTATAGTACTAAACTAATTGAATACCTGAGGTACTAAAGTAAATGATTTTTATAGTACTTGAGCAAATAGGATATTAAAGTAATTGGGTATTTTCTTACTCACTTAACTGAAGTAATCAATTACATTATGCCTTATTTCTTAATTATTATGATTTAATATAGTACACGATACAATATAAAAACTATATATGATAATTATTATTTTATCCAAATACTTAAACATTTATTAGTAAGTACAAAGGATGAAATCACTGGACATGTAAAAGAAAAACAAAAACTAAGTCTTGAATGTCAATTTTTTTGGTATATAATTCTACATCCTCTCTGTCTTATCCAGCGCATTGTAATGACATCGGCGAAATGGCGCGCTTTGTGGATGACTCATCTGTCTCTGTATTTCCTATTTGCCACGCTCCAAAATTTCTTCCTGTGATCCGTCTTTGTGTTTGGCATCTTTATGACTTCATTGCAACAGTATGTTCGATATCGCGCTGGCAAAGTTTTGCGTCACCTTGCCGCTCGACCTCGCCGTTCACAAATGACTGGCGGAGGAGCCGAGCCAAACAGATGGCAAACAAGCAGGATTGACCAAATCTAATTCGAACGAGAACATTTTCCCATCACGGGCGCTGTTGAAAAGGAAACAAAAAGAGTGATGAAGTTGTTGTTGAATATTGAAAAGTTAGCTTGTTTTGAAGTCATGTAGAATTTCAACCTTGTCGCAGTGTCACGCTTTGCATCTAAATTGAGTCCACATTGAATTTAGCCTACTCGGACACTCCATCAACTGAAACCGCTCAATTATTTGGGTGGAAGCGGTCCAGTTGGGCGGATCAGCTGCCTATTGTATCCGACCCTGTAATTTTGCGCTGGAAAATTTGCTTGTGCTGTGACAGATTCATCATGTGACTCCATCTGTTGAGATAACATGGCTGCTATATGCTCACGTGAGCACATCAAATTTTATTCGGCAATCATTTTTTTATGCTGCCTATTCTTGTTTTTGGTTAGATGCCTCTCCAGGTTGGAGCCTACGGTTAATATAAAATGTTTATACCGCCTGTTCAAATGATATTTTGGGGGATTATAAAAAAATACCGAAATAAATCATCCTAAAAGCTTTTCCACCATTAATGGGTCCCATTAATAGGTCCAAAAAGCGCGGTTGCAAAAGTGTCCAAACCCTCTTAAAATTGAGACGTGTCCATGTTTCCATAATTAACCAGGGTTGGCACTACACTGAAGAAGTGGGATAGAAATTTGCTGGCCCAGTTAAGCTACAATAAAACCTTATTTACTGCAGTTCTCCAAAAATAAGACACCCTTTTTTCCCTCAAAATTAAGGCCAAAAGTAAGGGTGCATATTATAAACAATAATTTACAGATTAGAATTTTTTTTTTTTGACGCCATTTGAGGAAGATTGATCCGTCAGTCACATAATCCAAGTTTAGACGCACAGATGCACATTTTTATTTTAGCTGTAGTCTTACTTACAATAATTACCATAACACAGTGCTTCTCAATTATATTTTGCCAACCCTCAAGGAAAGAGAAAACTTTTAGCGCCCCCCCCCCCCACTTGACGTGTTGACTATAAATAAGATAATTATCTATAAAAATGGTAAAAGTATACCTAAACCTGTAAACCTAAACCTTTAACGTTCCTAAAGATAAAAGCCAATATAAATCAACATTCAACAAGTGATCATTATTTTTTACAGCATTTATACAGGTTATAGCTTCGTCTAAAACTGAAAAAAAAAAAACCTACTGAAACATAAAAAAAAGTCAATTCTTATTTTATTGCAATTAAACTTCACATGACAAAAACAAAGCCTTTTCCCAGGGGTTATCCCCCCCCTCCCGGCATCATCTCGTGACCCTCAGGGGGGGGCCGCCCCACTATTTGTGAAGCACTGCCATAACGGGATGAGTTAGAGGGCGGAAGTCCGTTGGTTGTTAGCTGCAACAGTCTCTAGCTGCTAACAGCAGCTGTGTTAGCTGAGGTTGTTATGGCATTAATTTCAATAAAAAGAAGCGAGCAGGCTGAACCAATGCCCAAGACACAGAAATATGGCCCGGGAACGCCAGGGGATTCCCCTGGAGAGAGGGAGGTTTGGGCTTGCCTGCTAAAGTTGCCACCCTCAAAATTTGACCCTGGAATGAGCGGTAGATGATGGATGAATGGATATTTGTACATTATTTTGCCAACCCCCTTATGTATTGGTCAAACACCCCCTTAGTCCCTGGATAGAAAAAAAAAAATCCAAGAGTCATGCATGGAGTAAAGTGATATTTCTCCGATTAACTTCAGATGGACTTTAGATGGCCCTTCCTGACAAATATTTTGGCTCCAGTTTCAAAAATTATGTTTGGTACAAACAAATTGGATCTCTGAAATAACAACATACCAGCAGTGAAGCTTCATGCTTTAGGGTTGTTCTTGGACTGGAGTCGGAGAACTTAGATGAATTATTAACTTGAATTAAGAGTAAATCAGACACCTAAAATTGCGACAGTTGTGTGCCGACTTACATTTAAAGTCCTTTTGCGTTCGATCAGTAAATTGAGTTCACAGTTACATTAGAGTTATGCGGGTTTGCACAATTGTACAACTGATATTATTTCAGTTGAATGCAGCTTTTCACTTGAGTTGCACAGGTCTCATCAAATGTTGATGAAATGTTTTTGATATGATTTCCCTTTTTTATCATTTTATACTTATATTACAAAACTTTAACAGGGGTGTGTAGACTTCAATGGGGCTGGGAAATGAACGTTCATGAATCACCTGTGTGATCATTTGTTCCTTCTATTGATGGTAGTCTTGGTTTAAAAATAAACACTAGTGAAATGTAATAAATTTCCCCTTCCACTTTGAACCCAGAGTGCTATCTAGAGGAGTCAAAAGCATTACAATTGCTTCATGAAGCTTCGTTTGTATATTATTATGATTTAGATCCTCCCTGACTTACACGTTTCCCTGAAGCGTTTGACTCATAAATTTGATTGAACTGCTTCCTCTCAATTTAGTTAATCTTCCAGTCCAGTGTGAATCTATATTAATTTAGTTTTTGTTTTGGGAAGTCTCGCATTTTATTCATTTCTTTTTTGGAGTGACTCATCCGGAGATGCAACGATCCTGGCTCAATATCCTCAAAGATGGTCTCGATCAGCCGGCTGCTTCACTGAGTCATCGTCTGGCATGTATATTTGATGGTAACGCGAGTGTGCGTGTGTTGAGTGTCAACGCGTCTGTGTGATGTTGCGCTTGGAGACGTCAATGTTTGGTCTCGTCGTCATGGTCACCTGAATTTCTTCAACTTGTCTTTGTCCTCACGAGGAGCTTTTTTTGGCAAGTCTGCTAGGACTGCGATCATATACCGCGGCACATAAAATGCAGCCAGCCTTCCATTTCTTGAGATATTCTCGGAATGCCCCCCCCCCCCTTTTTTTTTTCTTGAATGTGGGCTACACCTTGAAAACATCACTCCCTTCCTTTCACGTGGCGCTCTGTGGAGCGTTTCATCAGCCTGACTGAAACCTGGCATCAGATGGATTTATTCCATTTGCCTTGCACAAAGTCATTTCACTGATTATTTTTTTCCTTTTGGGGGGGGGGGGGGGGGGGGGGGGTGTATTTTGCAAGAGAACCGAATAAATGTATTCTTACCGTTGGATAAGTGATGGCAATGGGTAAGCAAATGCAGTGATGAAAAACAGCTTATTTTCTACTCCCTGAAATAATATACAGTGAATATGAAAAGTCTACACACCCCTGTTCAAATACCACATTTTTGTGACATACTCTTGAGACCCAACAAATTTATTTCTGTCCACTCTATTGGACATTTGTTTTTAGTCTCGTCTGACTAATTGGAGCTACCTCGCAAATTCTTGGTGCATGCAATAGAGGACATCTTGGCCTCTCCAATGATGTCTGATGGGTTTTGTTGATGGGATGCAATTTACTTTTTTGCCTGGCTGAACCAACATAAACACAACAGTGGACACAAATGAATAGCCTGGGTCTCAAGAAGATATAATATGAGTAGTCTAGAGGCGGAATGGAATCTCCAGTAACACTATTGATTGCAATATCAGAAATATTCATCAATAGCTCCTAGACCAACTGATTATATATATATATATATATATATATATATATATATATATATATATATATATATATATATATATATTCTTTTTTTAATTTTTTTTTGAACAAATATGATTGTTGATCAAGTTCCTGTTCTGATGATTATTCTTATTATTATTATTATTGACGTTGTTATTATGACAATTGTAAATGTAAAAAAAAAAAAGAACTTGGCGGTACTCTTGTCAAAGCGATGGACATATTGCCAATCAGATCGCTGATTGGTTTGCTGATCAACGTGAATAGTACCAAAAAATCTACGTCTAAAAAAAAAAAAAAACTCTACGTCTAAGCTAAAATTTTAAGCTTTGGTTTCACTGGACAAGAGTGAAATTTAACTAACCAATGTTGGAAAATGTGTTATGGCATTATGAAATTTACTCTTCACTCTCAACCAAGTTTAATTTGACTTCTATAGCTGTTAACGGCAGTAAATGAGCTATGGATATTATAACGGTTATTGCCATCAATGGTAGTGGATTAGTTCACATTTAGCAGGAATTCTCCATCTAAGTTGAAAGCAGCCATTCTGTAAATAAAATTCTTTGAAACTCTTCTGCTCGGAAATTTACCCAAATGAGCCACAATTGGAAGGAGGTGTCCTTGACGGATTTTAAATTGCAAAACTTTTTTTTTTTTTTAGCCTACGGTGTCTAATGTTGGAAGAAAACTGCCTGAACGTTTGATGATTCACCATGGAGAAAAGGTGGTGCAATCGCTACTTTAATTAATGGTGTCTTGCTTTTATAGAGCCTAGTATTAGCTGTGGAAAGTTTGAGGCTCGTTTGAAAACTCTGGCAATTTTTTTTCCGGAGTGAAAGTGAAAGCAATTACCTGCAGATCAAACTTTTGACCTCCGCTAACTAAACTTGGAGTCCTTTGAAACGAACAGCTCCGTTGCTTTGCCTAACCGCAATCGCTGAAGATCTGAATCCAATTGAAACAGAGACTGAAACTATGCAAATTTAACCGAAGCTATGCTAAAGAATCAATCGCTTCCTCGCCTTGATATAAGTACGATAATCGTATCACTGCAATAAAATTGCGCGAGTAATCCCCTTAGCGAGATTTTCAGTGAGACCACAAGTTGCGTTAATTCCGCTGTCATGCCGAGATAACGCGCATTTACCGCCGCGCGTGATTTCATTTTGATCCGATAGCATCTCAGCTGATCTCATCTCTATTGTATCACTTGTGGATGAATATGAGTGAAACAAAAAAAAAAATCGACTTCTTCAAATTATCCCCGCATAGCCATTGGTGGTATTCATCCTTTTCAAGAAGGAACTGGTTTGTTTCTTTGTGTTGGGCCGTCACTTTAGATTACAACCTTGATGGATACACTTTCATTCCGTTTAATGGGGACGGCTGTGAGAAGCAAAGTCGAGTGACAGGTAGAAGCTGCGAGACGGATGAGAAAAGGCAGAAGGAAGACGCGGCGGAAAAAAAAAATACACGGAAATTCCCCGCGCGGAACGAGTGGATGGTTGGTAATAGATGAGGGGCATCGTCTTACAGCGAATAAAGAGGCAATCAAGCAGGGGATGCGCATCTGTCATGCAGACACACTCCAACACAAATGTACACTCAAACGCCAGCTGGTGCGCTAACTAGTGGCTATTGTTACATTGTTTTGCACACTCCGCTTGCTGAACGCTTGAAAGGAGCGAGACGGGAAATTTTACTTACGGTATGTGAGCTTCAAGTGTTGGGCAAATGAACAAACTAAACATGATTTTTCTTTGGTGTATACATATAAAACATTTTCAAAGAAGTCAACACAATTGAGCATGTTCCAATTAATTTACTCGTAATTTGAAAAGTGTGTGTGTGTGTGTATATATATATATATATATATATATATATATATATATATATATATATATATATATATATATATATATATATATATATATATATATATACTGTATGTATGTTTTTTCCCCTGTCACTGCATTACAAATCACTGCATCAAATTTGTTGATGTCTGCAGAAACACTGTTAGGTGTACATTTTATCGACGGGGTACGAGAAGGCTATGTGACAATTTAAAATATATTTAAAACGTAAAATCCATGGAAAAATACTTTGCAAAAAAGTGTTCCGTCATTGGGTTACGTTCCTAAAAATACCCACAATAAGTGAAGTCTGTGAAGTTAGTGTTTTTTTGTTTTTTATTTATTATAATTTGACTTTTTATTAGTTTTTTACATTTTTATATTGAACACATTTGTTTTTTGTAAGATTTTTTTGTAAGATGTTTTTATTATACTTTTATTATTTGCTTTTCATTCATCATATAAACCTATCTGTTATTTTTTTATTTTGCAAACATTTTGTTTGTAATGTTTTTCATTTATTATAATTTTTCTTTTCATTTTTACATTTTTATACTGAATGCCAAAGTGTTTATTTTAAGTATTTTGCTTCATCATGTTTTTTGTTCACAGTGTTTTGTTTTTATAATTTGTCCTTATTTGTTTTTGGGTTTTTTTGGCATTCATCAAACAGCAGGTTTTTGTTCATCCTTTTTTATTCATGTGTTAACTATACTTTTTCTTTTGTTCTTGTTTTGATTTTAAGATAACATGTCTTGTTATTTTTTATTTTTTAAGTTATTTTTTTTTATTTATCATGCTTTTTTTCCATCTAGTTTTGTCCCTTCATTTATTTATTTATTATGTGTTGCTGGCTAGAACCCTTCCATCTTTGTTCTATGCACATAAAACACAATTAATCTTTTTTTTTCCTTGTAAGTAAATATGGATCTATAGCTCTAAAAGTAGAAGTGATAGAGAACAACTGAGGTCACTTCTGGATTACAAAACTAACAAATCACTGAAATAAGTGCCAGACTACAGTCAATAAATAAAAAAATGGTGTTCCTAGTGTTATCAGATATTAAAAAGTATAACACAAGATGGATTCAGAGCTCATTTTCGGATCGTCGCAAGGCTGCCAATGCCAAGTTGTTCTATTTTTCAAACCATCACATCAATCATAAATAGAAGTCACTTGTAGTTTACAATGACGCGCATTTTCCTTTAATTGCAATGCATGCAAGACCTTGGTAAAAGCAAATTTTTGGATCTGATGGCTCTACAAAAAAATGTGATTGGTCCTCTGTCGTGGAATTGAATGTTGCTGTGGAATGGCGGAATGCGCCAAGGACAGGCGGATCGGCCCCCTTCTGAATACTTGAATGTCACTTTGGCACGTTTGGACTCTTGCTTGGGTGCAAATGATTTCACAGCAGTCATTTTTTGTTTCTAAAGAGTGGATGCTGGTTATGGATTCAAGCGGAAAAAATGTCCTACTGTGCATCTTTTCAAAATCTCAGAGGCACTCACAGCCTAACAAAATATTCCTATTTGGGTATGAGCCAGTTGGAGTGGACCACTTGGTGAAAACGCAATTTTACAGGGGAGCGAAAAAAGGATGAAAAATAAAGAGACGATGTCGAAGACAATGAAGCGGTGTCAACTTTTTTTTTAATGCTATTTTCTACAAAATTCACTGTTTTGACGCATGAAATACAGACTCAAACTCAATATTAAGCTGCGAAAGTGGGTTTTTTCCAAGAGAAAATTTGAAGAAAAAACATGATAGGAGATTTTGACCTTGGGGTTTCAGCATAAAAATTTCACCAAGTGGCCTCATTCTATTGGCAAGTGCCCAATTTTCATTCCTTGTTTTTTTTTCTTTTTAATTCTTTCCTTCATTTTTCCTTTCCTCCCTCCTGGTGGGCCTTCCGCTGCAGACTGGCAATATGAGGGTGAGAACGATTTCCACTTTTCCTCCCCTCCATTAATGTCGTGTTATTGTGACCCACCATCTTAGAAGTTAATGGAGTGAATTAATGTTATACATTGCTTAAATTCCAGTAGAGGAACAATAGGAACAATGTCCTGCCTGTATTACGTTCATGACGATCTTTCTTTTTCTATGTCTCTGTCTCTCACAGAATGTAAACTTTCTCGTTCGGGCCCTCCCGCCACCATTGTCGCCATCGACGAGGAGAGCCCCAATGGTAAGTCGTTAGTTTTCTTTCCCGCTTGAGAGAATTTTAAGGTAGTCTACGCCCCACCTTTGAGCAAAGCCGGAGAGGAGATGCTGACCTTTTCCACGGCTGCCAATTGAGAAGGCGCGTGACCTGGGCTCATTAATATTCATGAGGCGCTGGCTAGTCATCGCCGGAGGCCCGTTTCTTTGGGACAATCTTCGTGTGCCAATGGAAACGCGAGAGTGGCTAAGTCGTCCTGCTCCAAGAGTTTATTGATTTTTGAGCTTTGTAGCAGCTCCTCTTTAAAGCTTCCTTTGAGTCATGTTTTGAGATAAAGAAGTAGCATTAAGGATAGTTTAAGTATAAGCATCAAAGTTGAGAAGAAATGCACGAGGTCATTTTTTTTTTTTTTTAATTTTCTATGAACCCACTTATATGAATTAAGCAACAAAATCCAGCCATATTTATCTAACTTTGGATGCAGCCATTCTGACACTTGGTGTCGCCTGAAAATGACATCACAATTGTGCAGACCTCAGAAAATAAACAACCATGGTTAAGCACTGTTAAAATAAAACTAACATATTTTCCGCACTATACTGTAAGAGACACTGGAATATAAGGCGCTTCAATAAATGACCAATTTTAAAATTCTTTTCAAATATAAGTCACACCATTTTGTAAGGTGCATAGAATAGAAGCTACAGTAGTTGCTGCGGTTGTGTTATGCATCCACTAGATGGAAATGCACAAAAACGATAATAAAACAATGCAATCGATTATAAGCAATATTACTGAATATTTAAATGAGACACCTTATATTTATCCTATCATTTGGGGGGGAAAAAACAATCATTGTTTGATCACAAAAAAATGACTGCACCACACTAGCCCCTGAAAACGCCTGGTGTAGCCCAAATCATTTGCTCAAGCAGGCATGGTAATACTGTATTCTTTTCTTATTATAAATCTCTTTTTTTTTTTTTTTTTTTTACTGAAATGTCATCTGCTAAGAATAAAATGAAGGTAGAAAAAAACAATCCAACAGCTCAAGGCCACACAAGGACTGTCATAGCATCCTCGTATATTTATTATTTTCTGCTGCATTCGATGTCCAATGCTGGAATATTACATACAATCTTGCATGCACTGCAGTTTCTTGCAGCAAAATGTATTCTAGTCCAGACGGCTGCAGGAGATCAAATGTTTGTAATCAGTGGCGGATCGTGCATTTCACACATAGGCTTTCAGTGATTGGACCCCTCGTGCGCACACGTACGCACGTACACAGGCTTTTTTTGTTCAGAGCATTTAAACATCAATAAACTTGTATCAGCAATTAAAACTTATCACTCTACGTGCCAAAACTTAGAATAAGTCATAATAATTTCAAATTATTTGTCCACAAAGTTTTATGAAGTCCACAAAGACCAGGCAAGTTTTAACAAGATTGTACGCTAAATTACAAATGGCAATTTAATATAAGTGTCACGTCTGGGCATGGGGAGTTGAGTTGGGAGGAGGAAGGAACGAGACCCAAAAAATGCAGGAAACTAAGAAATATGTGGCTCAAAAGGGACGTTTTAACAAGGAAATGAGGCAGGACCGAACGGGAGCAAAACTGGATGGACAAAGTATCACCAGACAGGTGGACCAAATCAAACTTACGAGACAATAAAGGCAGACGCGAGTGGAACAGAAACACAAACAAAACCCCACAAACTCACAACAACAAAACCCAACCAAACATGACACTTGAATATGAATGACATAAAATGACAAACAAATATGAACTCACTCAAAACGGCTGTCCCCAAGTTATTTCAATAGAAAATCCATTCTTGTTTTTTTTCTCAGAAAGATTTTAAGGACTTACTTGTAGAGTTTCTTCGCATTTCATTTCCAATTCTAAATCCTTTTGTATTGACATGAACGCCAATGGTGAAAGTCGCGTCGGTCCAAATTCCGATTTGCTCTTTGTACGCTAACGCTAGCTGGTTGTGCGACATGTTTTTTTTTTTTTTCTTATCCACTTCCACCGTTAAACATGGTGAATCAATATAGCACCGGCTTCCTGCAGCGAGCGTCCAATTACGTCACATTCTAGGTGGGGCCTCTAGATGACGATCTTATGACTCGATTGGCTATTGCAGCTGTCTAACAAAACCATGGGCCCGTGCACGATACGTCACTGCACACTGCACAGAAGCCTTCTACTTGTTCAAGCGAATGCCTGAGTGCCTCCCAACTAGACAGAAATGAAGTCTGCCTGGCTACACACGTTAGCTGAATTCTAATTGGCTGAAAACTCTACACTAAAACGGCAGCACATGTAGGAGTGTAACCATATGGATATAATGTGAGACAAAAAGAACAGAATATGGAGAGTCATTTTATAAATATAATATATATATTTAGTCAAAATACATTTAAAATGTAATTGCCTTTTATTATAGTATTTATAATTATTATAGTTTATTATAGTTATGATGTCAGGCTATATTAAGCCAGCAGAGGAGTCCTTGCTGGCCCTGACAGCCCACAACTGTTTATAATGCTTGTGGTGTAAACATGCCACGACTGCAACATTTTATAGAACGTACATGTGCTTACTAAAGCGGACAATACATAACCGAGGAAATGGTAAATGAGAATAATAGATGTGATATTTATCGTACCTGGGTATATTTTAACACCAGAGTAACTCCGTGCGTCGCTTTTCTTTGCCATTATTGTCATAGATTGTCAAATGACTCAAATCCAATTGAACTCTGTAAACAGTACATTAGCGGAAATCCCCCACAGCAAAATAAGCTTGCGTTTGTTTCCAATGGAGTCCACACGAGGGTTAAGGTAATTACTGAAATATATCAATATTGCAAAAAAAAATGGCTCATGGCAGTGTTATTATTCATTCATGTTCACAGATGCAAATTAATTTTCAGCTAATTAGTTTATCAAAGTAAAGTTCATGTGAATTTCACGTTTTATTTATTGCTTTAATGAACTTTTCAATGCTGCAACTTAGCAATAATAAAACATTAATAGAAGGATAACGACAATTATGATTACAGTCCATTTCATGTGAGCAGTCAGCTTCTTGCTGTTACTTGTCACATTGACCTTGACAGGATTCTCACTTCACAGAATTTGGATTTTGTTTTTTCAAAGTTCTCACTTTAAAGTCCAAATTCTGACTTTTTTTTTTCTCAGAAATCTTTATATTCAGAAGCCTGACTTGAGCATCAGAATCTAACTTGGAAGTCTGACTTTTCCCAAAAAGTCAGACTTTTCTTTTCTAATAGAATCCTAACTTTATACAAGTTATTTTAAAATAAGAACTTTGATCTCAAAATTCTTAGAGTTCTCACAAAAAAATACAAATTTTGAATTCTGACTAAAGTGAAAATTCAGAAATCTGAATTCTTCAACAAAAAAACAAAACAAAAAAAAAAAAAAACTAGCTTAGTCTCATAATTTCCATTTTAAGATCAGGGAGAATAAAGTCAGATTTCTCATTATAAGGGTAGAATCCTAACTTTGTTCTAAGAACTTCATTCTGACTTTAAGTCAGAACTCTTGCTTTAAGTAAGAATAAAGTAACAATCCTCATTTTAGTCAGAATTCGGACTGAAGCCAAACATTTATTCTCGGTATGTAACTCATCAGTATTCTGCCAATTCTCAATTCTGGCAAATAGAATTTTCCCTTCAAAGTGAAAGTTAAAATCATATCTTTAAGAATTGTGGGGGTAAAATCAGGATTCTTACTCTAAATAACAATTCTAATTGTTCTCAGAATCCTCCCTTAGATGTCAGAATGTGAGAATTCTGTCTGAATTATGAATAAAGTCAGAACAATGAGAATTTTCATTTTAACCCTCTCCAGGCAGGCGTTGCAAATTTGTAACAATAATATGAGAGTCCCCTAGCTATTCCACATTAATATTGATTGAGGCATTTTTTTTGAAGGTTGAAAAAAAAAGAAACTTAATTTGAGCCTGAAAGGGTTCTAAGGTGAAGTCAGATTTCTCAGCTAAGAGTGAGAATCCCGCCAACATTTTTCGTCACTGACCAATTTATTCATACGTATTTTGAACCAAATATTTTAGCATCATTTAGCACACATTTTTTGTCTCATATTTGAATTATCAGTGGGTAGTTAATTTACTAACGAGTCAGAGCTATTATGCTAGCGCTGTTATATTCTGCATCTCCATGTGAGTCATTATATTCTGGTCTTGCCAGTTATAAAGTAGGGTTGCACAATTTATCGACTTTTAATCGCAATCACCATCTTGGCTGCCACGATTAATTAAGCTGATTCTCAGCGATATTAACGTTTCAAAAGGCAAGCACATTATTTTGATTACAAGTCAAATCAACTTTGTTATCTTACCACCAGGGGGCAATGTTTCCCACATGTTAGCATGACAAAAGCTTTTCTCACACTACAATATTATTTACCTGTGTGAAATGGCATTGAATTTCCCACATGATTCCTAATATATACAGTGCTAGCTGTCAATTGAGATTATGAAAAATCCGATTGATAAAAAAATGGAAATAAATTTGGTTTAAAACGACCGAGCATGACCGACATTTTGGCTGCTATTTGATTCAAGTTTGCTTAAAACTAAATATTTTGCTTGGTTCTTAGTAGGCTTCGATTTTTTCATTGGTTTGCACTCGGCAAGTAAGTTAGCTGTGTTCCCCTGTGTGCCAAGTTTTTGCCACGTCTTATGAATTTTTTGAATTATTATTTACTTTATTTATTTTAGTTTATTATTATTATTTGTAAGTATCAAGCCTTGAAGCCTTGTTTATGTACTGCTTGTTTCAAAAAGGGCAATGAATAGACATGTTTGACCAAACATGATAAATAATCGTGATTTCAATACTGACCAAAATAATGATTATTTTTTTGGCCCTAATATAATATAAGGCAAGTGTGAAAAGAGCCACTTTGTATTACAGGCACTATACGACGGTAAAACAAGATGACGGTTTTATCAGCGCCTTTCTCCTCGTTTTCCTTGATGGTGCGAGACAAGCGGCGAGGTCCACCAGACCACATCCAGTCAACCGCCGCGTGAAGTTTTGGATCTCATTTCCAACATAAGAAAAGCCAATTTCACAAAATCCCCCCCGCACCCTCCGCCCCTGTATTCTCCGCAGCAGTGAATCATGTCAAGGCATTTGACATGGTTTCCATGGAGCGCAAAATGCCCTGGCCCAATTTTGTGCTAGATATTAGACTGTGCAGATGTTGGATATGAAAGGAGAGTGTGTGTGTGTGTGTTTGGGGGGACGGGCTTTTATTACCCTCGTGAGGCAGATGGCTATCATCCTGCAACAAAGCGCATACACTCAATAGCCTCAGAGTGGCTTTTGGGTCATTCAGTTGCCTTTTTGTCGACGACCTGAAGAAGACCCAACACAGACTAAATCTTTTTACCAGGCGAGAGGGTTTTTGATTTTGTGGTCAAACACAGAATAGTTAAGTGATTAATAATGCAGGATCCAGGGCAGGGTAATGGGTCTCTGAGGACTAGCAAGCACAGCATATGTACTTTCAAGTGAGTTTCTCTGGAAAAACAAATTTCTGCTCCAAAACTCCATCTCTTGAGCTTGAGGTAGCGCTTACTTTTATTTTTCATTTTTTAGCCGATGAGCACGTCTGTTAGCTCCTTGTAAAAATGATCTGCTGTGAGTTGAGTGAAACAGAGAGATTATGGTACGATATGTTGTTATGATAAGATTGTAATCATTTTTTTGATGGTCTAAGTTGCAGTAACGTCCAAAAGCGCATCCAATGGGGGGGCCGGCAGAGTGATTTCTGAAAGCCATTTTGGCGGATCGATGCCATCGGAAAATGAGGGGATGTAAAAACAATGATGGTGTACCAATGTCCTGAGTGTTGGTATATTATGAAAAGCAGTGGTTCTCATCATTTACTTCTTTTGAAAGATAGATTGTGTAACATTATCTGTTTTATTACTGGTAGGAAAATTGCGTCACTACTGTAGTCCTCAGGGTTGCATACCTGTGTAAAATTTAGAATAAAGGTAAACAATGTGTTCTAAAGAAGTCGATACAACACAATTCAGCGATTAATTCATGTTCTATATATTTTGCTCTTAGTTTCAAAAAAAAGTTTGTATATGATAAATACATGCAGTATTGCATAGATATGGTCTCTCATTTATATATTCAGCAGAAGACTCCAAGTTACTTCCTGTTAGGCTATTTCCAAATATGGGCAAGTTTGTACATGAGTTAACTACTACACCAAGGTGAACATTAAGAAAACTAAGTGGAGTGTGAAATGACCTTTTTTTTTCACTAATAAAACTATTATAATAAAGTTAGTCTAATTCACAAATTAATCAAGTGCTCGTTCTGATTTGTCTGCGAACATATTTACATATTAAATTGGTGTTTTCTTCAGGAACATTGTTGGTGGAGAACATGCAAATCAACGGTGTGGCGGAGGGTCCGGATCGAACCATCTCCTTGTCTCTGAGGGATAATCACAACTACTGGGTGATTCTGGATCCTTCCAAACAAGCCCTTTACCTCAACAGCACCGGCCGTGTCCTCGACAGAGATGTAAGAAGTCAAAAATAGTTTTTTTCCTTAATTATTTTCACTTCAGACCAACTCATTCTGTAATCAACCCTTTGATTATTTTATGATATCATAAAAGAATCAATGGGGAAAAAACACACTCGGGGGGTTGACATCTCCAACAGATGAATAAAACATGTAAAATTTCAAAATGTAACGATTCTGACGTAATTGCAACTGGATGTGGGAGATTTTGTAAACAAACATAATCATTGTCCAAATTTTGGACCATATAAAACCATTATAATTACAATTTTTGAGATGCATTCTAATAGGATTCATGACATTGATTTTCCTGCAATTTTTGCAACATTACGTGGAGCGGCGGTCAAACTGTGTTAGCAAACAGAAAATTCTTTGTTGATTTGTTTCACCTCAAACTAGTGGTAGAGACCAGTTAATGGCTATGTCAATGTGTCATCATCACATGTTTTTGTGGGTGTTATTAAATTGAATCTGCATACGTATGAATAGAACTGAATGAATAAATGACTTTAAAGATGATGCCTTTAAAAGCATTTTCAAAATTAGGAAAATAAATGCAATGTGTATAGTTTGTGCACAAGGGTTTAAAAAAATAACTGTGGCTTCCTTCTTGTGTTTTGCAGCCTCCGTCATACATCCAGTCCATCGTGGTGCAGGTGCAGTGTACCAACGAGCTGGTTGGCACCGTGATACTACACGAGGTCCGAATTGTGGTGCGCGATCGCAACGACAACAGGCCGCGTTTCCAGCAGCCCAGATACTATGTCGCTGTGAGCGAGGTAACGTGATACAGTATAGTCCTTCTCCACCAGTTGTCAACTAAATGCACACACTGGTACACACACGACAACACTAGAATTTTGCTGTAATATCCAACTGAGAGCCAACCTGTCTATTTGTGTCCACTGTTGTGACATTATTTTTTTCATCTATATCTTTATTGGCGCTCCCCTATTAAGTCCTAGTGTACTCAGCAGAGGACATCGGGTTCCGACACAAATGGTCATAGTGTCAGCAGGATTTTCACTGGGCATGTCTTTATTTTTAATGTAAGCTTTCGCATTTTAAGAATTAATGATAAACTAAATTCAACTAATTACTTTTGGATACCTCTTGAATACAGGGATTGAATGTTTGGACTCTTACAACTTTGGGAATTATAGAGTTAAGAGAATTATAGTGAGCTAGGCATTCAAATTTCATAAATTTGCTGATTGTTTTTTAGAGTTATCACAACTTATTTTAGTTTGCATTAAATCTCTATAATTGCTGCATTAGGCATATTTCAAAAGTCTTCATTGCCATCCATTCATTCAAAAATACTTTTTCAAAACCGACAGAGCAGATTTTTTTTTTCTTTAACCCCATATTTGTTCATTTGTCTGGCCAGTAACGTCAGAAAATTTGTGAAAATATTAATACTTATGATATAATACTTATAATACTTATCAAGGTAAAAGCAGACGTTTGCAAATAACTTCATTTGGTTGACAATACATACTGACTGGCTGAAACTAAAGATTCTGACATTTTGTAAACAATTAATCAAGTATCTATTATTTGGATTATCGATGAGTAATAGATTCATCGGTGCATTACTTTGAGTGGAATCTACAATATTCTCTGTTATTCGCAGAAACGTTTCCTTATAGTCAGGCTTTGGCATTTTTCTTTGATTTTATATGATGTTTCAATGATTCACGCCTTTTCAAAATTCTTGATCGGGCTCAGTCGCAATGTACTCTTCGGTGTCCACTGTATTTTGAAGGTGAATATTTTTTCCACATTTTTGCGCCATCTGGAGGCAGCAACACCCTTAGCAAATGCCTGTATAGGTAGTTCTCAAATGGGGAGTAAAGGAAGGTACCGTATTTTCCACACTATAAGGTGCACCAGATTATAAGGCGCACCCTCAATTAATGACATATTTTAATTTTTTCCATATATAAAGCAAACCGGATTATAAGGCGCACCCTCAGTTAATGACATATTTTAAAACTTTTTCAATCACAATATAGTAATACTTAAAATAATAACAATAATAACTCATATAATAACTCTAAACTCTCAATAGCATAATAACTCAATGTCAATATGGCCAACTTTGTTCAACTGTAAACACACAAAAGAAACAGGTAAAGCCTACTTCATCACTTCATTCCCCAACTACGAATTCCAATCTTAATATTGATCCATATGTAAGGCGCACCATTAGCTTTTTTTTTTTAATTAAAAAAGGCTTTTAGGTGCTCCTTATAGTGCGGAAAATACGTTACTTCAGGAGATACGTGAGCCTAACAGGCTTTCTGCAGGCATCGACTAATTGGCATTAATGAACAGCTTTCTTTTCAAATTAAGATCAAATTGATTGGAATCTAACACCACATCGTGCTAAATTGTGTTACAGTGATACCTTTGTTTTTGATTCACTTTGTAAAGTTTTATTCGTATGCGCACTGACATTAGTGAGCCAATTTTCCGGCGGGGAGGCATGGAAGGATTGTGTTCCACCTCGGAGGTTCCAAAGTTTGATAAGCATCCAAAAGCCATTTTCAAATGAGTTACTCGGAGGCCTCCACAATAGTCTTTGAAATGCCAAACCTGTTGTTCCTGTGCTCCCCGGAGTCGGGAAAAGCAGAATTTAAAGGTCCAACTGGACCGAGCCTGCATATTGGCGGCTGCTGCGGAAAACGTATCTCATTATGCAGTTTTCCACAGCCTGTCCAACTCAATCTGTCCTCTCAAGCCCTCTCTCGCTCTCCCCCCGGCCCATCCGCATCCACTTTTTTGTGCCCACCTCTGGCAGCTCTTCATCCTGTCACCTTTTCTCAACCTCGCCGTCGTTCCTCTGCCACACTTGATATACTTCCCACTGTCCTCCTCCTCGTCCGCCCTCATCACTCCTGGCAAAACGCGCCCCTTCATTCAGCCGCCGCACCATTAGGAGATGCTTCATTATTAAAATATTCGGCGGCGGTGTAACGGCTCCGTGCCAGGTGGAGATGAATGTGGTCAGCGTGGTCGTTATATACATTTTTTAAATGAATACTTCTGCTCCTGTATGGGGAGTTGGGTCAAACTTGAGCACGGGTCTTCTCATTAGGTAGACCGTCGGAACACTCGTTAACATCGCGAGTGCTCGTAGTTGACTATGACGGTTATCAGGTATTTTACTGATGCCTCCATCCAGGATACAAATGATAATTATGTAGGCCATCGGCGCGAGAGTATCCAAATATATTTAATCTCATATGTTTCTCGTGCTGTTTGGCGATTACATTCACATTCTGGCAGGAGCTACAAAGTCCTTGGCTGCTAGAAACAAACAAACAAACAAAAATGTAGCGGGCAAAATCATTGTTGGCAACGTTTTATCTTTCATGTCGCGTGGCAAGTGTTCAACTTGAAAACACTTTTCCTCCACAAATAAACCCAACTTCTCTGGGCAGCCTGCTGCGACTATCCTGAGGTCTTAATGAGAACTTGACAAAAAAAATAGCTGGTAGTTTCCACCACACAGATGACTAAAACTCAAACTAACGTCTTAATCAAGAGTCTGGAACTTCAGTTAAATTACAGCTACTATAGAGCTGTAAGAATGTGGAAAGCACACAGAGAAATACGGTAATTCTTGATTTTTGGAGGGTAGCGGAATTAAAATTTGAGCTCATGTTATGCTCAATTATGCATACCAGCCCACTTAAAGCACTTGTCATATCGAAAGATTTGAGGCAATGCCTTTTCTCTGATTGGTCATCGAAATGACCATATTTGGTCAATCCTGATGGGAGGTGCTTTTAATCTGTGTCATAAGGATTGTCTAATTGAATCCAAGACTGTCACATTCTCTCTCTTTTTAAAATCAAGTTCAAACATTTATGTAAAAAGCAAAAGAAAGCAAAATAGAAACAACAAAAATGAATATATTCATATGAAAAATGACCCATA
Organism: Hippichthys cyanospilos; assembly: GCF_059441005.1. Classification (NCBI taxonomy): domain Eukaryota; kingdom Metazoa; phylum Chordata; class Actinopteri; order Syngnathiformes; family Syngnathidae; genus Hippichthys; species Hippichthys cyanospilos. The sequence goes on from NC_142385.1 coordinate 7,132,746, forward strand.
TCACTGCCAGCTCCATAAAATGGATCTTGACTGAATGAGTTAATGAGCATGTTTCAGACGACACTTAAGCACAATGAGTGAAACATGGCCTTATATAGAAAACGTATATAGAAAATACCATTTCTCTGATTGGTCAATCCTGAATGGGCTGATTTATAACATATATATGACCATATTTGGTCGATCGTGTAAAGACGTGCTTTTTTGTGAGCTCTTAATTCATCTAATGTTCAAATCCAAGATTCTTTCACCCTCATTGTTTTTAAACACCAGTTCAAACATTTACGCGAAAGAAAAAAGCACGTACGTGGACGTACGAAATAATGCAAGGTTATTTCTCTATTCGCTCTATGTTTCAAATGAAAGTAAAAATACCCTCAAAATCATTTATTTATAAACAGCAGCTACTCTCATACAGTCTAATATGAACAGAGACTTGCTAAAATTGGCCTTCCATAAGGTCAGATATTATTAGCCTAGCATAAAACGGAATTATCGTTTAGTCAACGCTTCCAAGTTTATTCTGAAAGATTGATTGAAGTAAATGTGAGTTTTGTTGTTGGCTTTGGGCTATCTGTCAGAGATGAATGAGAAACGTTTTTTGCGTTTGCAGTTGACTCCCGTGGGCACCACCATCTTCTCTGGATTTTCGGGCAACAACGGAGCGACCGACATCGACGACGGCCCGAACGGACAGATAGAATACACCATCCAGTACAACCCCAGAGACCCGGTGAGCTTTCAAAGCACCTCATTCTTCAGAAAAATAGATTCCATGTAACTTTTTCATGAGGAAATCAAGCTGAAAGTGACAGACATCACAGCACCTGTGTTTGTTTGTGCCGCCTGACTGCCCTGGGTCTCAAAAACAAAAACAGAAAATGACAATCACAACTTCTTCAAAATGACCTGTGGGGCACGCAGAGCAACTTTTTTTTTTTTTTTTCTTTTAATCAACTTTTCAAAGCTGCGTTGATGATTCTGAGTGGCTCCGTCCAACAAATCCGGTTTGCGCGCTGTATTATTTTCACTCTCTTTTCATCTGTATTGATTTGCCTGGAGCCTTATTCCAACCGCAAGGGTGGTGGCCATTTTTAGCCCTCCGGCACACAAATATTCCTCTCTCGCTTAGTATTTGTTTCAGATTTTTTTTTGTTTTTGTTTTTTTAGATCCTTGATAGTTAGCTCAGTCTTATCAAGAATCATCATCGACTTGTAATTTGTTTATTTGAAAGGGGACGGTGCAATTTCATGAAACAAATAAATGATACAGAATAAGACAAAAGGATAGTTTTAATCTGTAGTCCCTTGGACCTGATATGGCAAGCTATCTTATCTTGAGCTAGTTTTTCTTTTGATTTTGTTTTTTCATTTTCAGAATATAAAAGTGTGTCTTTTGGTCTCTTCAGACAGCTAACAGAACCTTCGACATCCCGCTGACGTTGTTCGGCGCCGTGGTCCTCCGAGAACGCCTCAACTATGAGGAGATAACGCGCTACCTGGTCATCATCCAGGCTAATGTGAGTTCTTACTCTATTTTGATTCTCCGGTGCAGTGCGGAGACGTTGGAAGGTGGATAAAGGTAATCTGGGGCCAATAAAAGCGCCTCCTGCTTGAGTGGGAATCAAGTTATGCAAATGAGCCTTATCATGGCAACATTATTTACACAGTCTGGGACTATTTGCGCTCTCTGGAGCCTGCCTTGAGGGAACCATGAGCCCGTCCTTAATTATCACTAATGTCTTTGTTAATGCCTTTGTTTTCCTACTTTTATTCCGCCGCTCTGTGAATGTTTTATTTTCAAACAAATACATTTTAAGATTCATCCATTAAGATTTCTGGTGAGACAGGTCGGCACCTTTAAAGCTCTTCAACAGAGTAAATGAACGTTTTATGTCCTGAAGGGGTTTTAATGGGGATGACGATGGAGCGAAGCTTATTGGGCAATCTCCCGTAATATCTTTTAATCTTCCATTAAAAAGCAGAATTCTTGGAATGGAAAAGTTTCCCAAACAACCAACAATGTTGCTCATTTTTATTACAAAAATGCTGAAACATGAGCATCGGAGACAGCAGTTCTGAAATATGTGAAGGCACTTAAGGGGGTACATGAGATTTTTAACTGTGTTTCTTCAGGCATCGACAAATCCAATTTAAATAATGTTAACGCAGTGCGGGGACATTTTGGTTTTCAAATTAGAACAAATAATTGGAAAATGACGCAGCTCAATTGTCTTGTCAAGTGCATTGTCATTTTTCAGTTTTCATCATACACTGAAAGCACAGTAATGTATGTTTTTCCTCCAAAGATAGCTACATCATTGAAAAAAGGTTCACCACTTATCTAAAGGAAGCAATTCAGCAAGGGAAGGTACAATACTTATTTTATATAAATACAACATAAAATCAAGGACCCCAAAAAAATAACCTGAATAATATAAGAGTGCCAATAACAGCAAGATATTGTGAAATTATTTTCTTTGGCTAATATCGAACTGACATCTAATACCACTACCGGATCGGGAGACCACGAGAATATAGTCACAAGCCCATTTTGATAAATAAAGACTCCAAAGTACAGCTGTTGTTGTGGAAACACGGTACAAAGTGACGGCAAGAGTGAAGAATTTGTAGTTTCCAGTAAATCTTCAGGAGTGACAACTTATCTCAAGCACAAGGGCGGCAAACACCCTTGAGGCGCTTGATAAAGTGCATTTTTCAAAATTCTCATACCACAGTTCATCTTGACCTTGTCTAACTGAGCCCAAGTTAAAAATTTCTTCTTTCACCAAGATTATTTCCTTCTTTTTGGGGGTCGCTCATCCCCCAATACACAGGAGTTTAATAGGACTAGAAACTCAATAGTACTTAAGGTCATGAAAGCAAATGTTCGCCATTTATTTTTCAGGATCGGGCGCCCAACCCCAGCGAGCGGCGCAGCGCCACCACCACGCTGACCGTGGATGTTTTGGATGGCGATGACTTGGGGCCCATGTTTCTGCCATGCACACTTGTAGGAAACACCCGCGACTGCAGTCCAATCGTGTACAAGTCTAACGTGCTCGAGCTAACGGAGCCGGTAAGAGCGTTGATATTACTGTTCTTGTAACTTCATTGGTGTTTTCACTTTAACATTCATAACATGGAATTAGTCATGGGCTGATATTCGATTTTGACCGAATGTGAACAAAAATATGGGGACACGGCATTAAGATTACAGCTCTAAAATTCCATTTTTAAAAACATGTTTCAGTAAATAAAAACAGATTTTTTTTTCCATTTATCACAATCTATTTTATTTTTAAACAAAATTTATTTATAAAATAAATTATATTTATAAAATAATTGGTACATTAATAAACTTGGAACGTTTAAATACTTGCCCTAACTAGCTAGCTAGCTAGAGATAGACCGAGATCAATCGCTAAATTAAGTTGGCCGTAACATGACAAGTACTTGGATAATATGTGCATATAAATTACGTTTGGCACATTGGCAATTTAATTTCTTATTACATATGTGGTGTATGATACCGATCTCTCTTACAAAGAAGTAAAACAGCTCATTTGCTCTTACCGTGTCGTGCCGTCTGTCAGCAAATCTTTCAAGCGGTGGGCCACGCAACACGCATCCATCCATCATTGCCATTAAGATTACTCCAACAACATCACTGACAGGGCCAAAAACAGGCATTTTACTGACAATAAAATACAAAACTTACAAAGGCCAAATACAAAACATTCCTTCTATCGAATCAGTCCCCGTGGGAACCCAGCATTCATAACAATAGTTTCACCCGCAGGTGAATTATTTACTATTAATGCTAAATGTCCAGCTGTGTACTCCCAAACACATTATTTGGCCACATTAACAATTCTTTAGTAAAATGTTGACAAACTACATGAATGGAACATTAGTGTTCACTTGGCTGACTCGGTGCAAAATCACTCCTGCTCAGCTACGGAATCAAAACGAAATTAAAAGATATGGTCGGCATGTATTTTCTCTTGCACACGGCAGTGCAGGGAGTTGTGAATTGCTCCTATTGTCTCCTGTCATGATAAGCAAACGTCCAGCTGTTTATCTGCATGGGTGGGGCCAGTGTGAGAGTGTATACGCGAGGAATGATTAGAAATGCATCAATAAAGTAAAATAAAACTTTGGGAGTGTGAGAAATCAACATTGGAACACGGTTCCAAAATTTCACTTTTCATGTTATGTCCCCTTTAAGCTAGATAGCTAGATGCATCGACAGACAGACAAGCTAGCTAGCTTGTTTAGATAAGTTTATATATTGTAGCTAACAAGCTAGCGTACTAGCTAGCTAGCTGTATTGACAGAAAGGCATGTTTAGATGTCCCCTAAAGAATAGCTAGCTAGCTAGCTAGCTAGTTTGAATACTAAATTTAAATACTGGCTAGTAAGCGAGCGGTCTAGCGAGGAAGTTAGCTTGCTAGATCAACACAGAGACCTGTTTAGATTCCCACAGACACAGTAGAGAGTAAAGAGCTAATTTCAAAACTGTTATTGGCTTGTTAGTCAGGAAGGATTTTTTTTTTGCTTCACTCTGATGCAGAATTTGCAGTTTGCCACTTACTTGGCATTTCTAAGGTGTTTACCTGTATATTATCATAATCCTACTTTGTAAACATGACGAACTCGCGTGAATCCTCAAGTTTGCACGCAACAGAATATAGCAGTCATGCTTTTACTGTACTGTCTACATCTGTTTGTTTGTTTGTCTCGTCTTTGTTACTCACACACGCATGCACAGACACCTATAGAGCCTGGGAAATATCACAGACACAGTCAAAAGAGGTATGTGGCGCAACAGGAGTAAATCAAGTTTACGACGCATAGTTCGAAGAAGGCGCAAGCGTACATTGACAAGGACAGGCTCCATGATAGCACAATCATTTTGTTCCAATGAGTCAGATGAGGAAAAATCGACAACACGGGAAAGTTGCGTTTAAATGCTGCTGTGCTTGAGGGCTACAAAGCTCTTTTACAGCGATTGAAATCACATTATGTCACTCTTCAAGTATCAATTGGCGGCTGCCTATTGATGGAGTTCAGGCAAGAAGGCGACTTTAGAAAAATAGAATCATTCACACAAACAGGAGCGTCAACAGCAAGTTTGATATGAAATTGGCTGTTTGAGAAAAACACTTTTCAGAATGCAAGTAAATAAACAAGTTGTGTAAATAGATACCGCTGTCATACTGCAATGGTTTTGGAAAAACGTGATTTTTCTACTTTTTGACGCACATTGGCATTTTTGGGTCTTTTTGCTTACTCATTCACACACAGTTGAACAATATTAATTACAATTAAAACAAAAACGTAGTATGTGTATTCTAATTTTTACTTGTTTTCCAAAAACATTGAAATGTGACTGGCAATTATGCTATGTGACCAGTGATACATAATGTGTCAATCTTCTGATCAGATCAGCAATCGGTTATCGTTAATTCATATTTTTAACCTGCTATTTGGCCACGGTCTCCATATATATATCTCCATATGTGACCAACTAAATACGTACGTTAAGCACTGTAACCACTGCGAATGATACTTAATGAGGCATTTCCAAGATAATTTTGTTTGAATTTAAAGCTAAATTGAGTTCATTTGATTCGTTCATCACTTTATGAATAGAAATGTGTTGAGACATAGGTTCAAAAAAGAGCTAGATAGTTTAGATGCGGAGTTTAAACACCGAAGCTAGGGAGCTAATGTGGAATGTGTAATTTACATTAAAACGTATTTAAAACCTGTATTTTTTTTATTTTTGTCTAAACATTTTTCACAAGATGTATTTGGGAAAAAAAACAAAGCCTTTAAAAGAAGGTTTGTTGAATTTTTTAGTATTACTTGGAATAAAATAGATTTTAATTGGAATCGAATGAAAGTTTGTTTTAAATTGTCTTTATTATTATTATTATTATTTTAATGGCCCAGCCCTATGTGAATTATTTGCTCATAAATCTTTGTCCAGGTCTGGACAAATGTTTAATGAATTCTTCCTGAAAGAGTTGTGAGCATTTTTAGCATTTTTATAGAAAGGAATAGACAGGTACAGGTATAGTGCTGCTCCACAGTTTCCAAATATGCTAAAACAGTTATAGTGTTGGGTACAAGGAAAAGAGCTGCTGTTGTGAGGATTAAAGACAAGGCGAGGAGGCGTAGCCAGTTTTGGAGCGCTAATCAGACTAATCAGTTAGGACAACCTTGGAGCCTCTGAGCCGCAATTGTTGTCTTTCCGTGCTGAATGTCAATCAAATCAATCTTGGCACTCTTCTTATATATGTGTAACTATATGGATTACATTTAACGGGGGTAAAATTAAGATGAAAAGAAAACTCCATGGCCTACAATCGCCTATGTTTGACAAGATATTCAGCTTTATGTTGCAGCTTGCTGATGTGAAAATGGTAACATCGCAACAAATGGGTGGAAAGTGAGTGAGCGTGTGTGTGTTTGTGTGTGGGTTCTTTCATTTTGCTTTCATGTTTATCATCAACCCTCCCGGTTTCATTTACAGCATCTTTATGACACCCCATTATTCACGGTAACTTCTTCTGTCACACACACGCGATGCAGCTCATGACGGTTTCGAACTCCACTGCCGATGGCGCGTTTGCAAGTATACAAGCGCGTGCATCTGTGATGTGTTCGAACGCATTTGTGAATATGGACGGCCTCTCCCTGCTTGACATTTTACAGCTTCAGTGATTGTGGATTTCTTCCAGTGCTGCTATTGCACAGGGCTCAACATATTGCACCCGTATAAGTCATTATTATTGTTGGATCATTTAATTGCTGAGTGTTTGTGTGTGGGTTTGCGTGTGAATTTGTGTGTATGTGTGTGTCTGGTTGCCTCTAGTTTATGTTTATGGTGTTTGGACGGCACTTATAGCTGCATATTGTATTTACCAGGAATTGATTTTTCTTGTTTTCCTCACATCAAATAGCTTTTCCTCCGTTGTATTTCTATCCCAATCACATAAAAATTGATGTTTTGGCTCATGCGCTTTTTCATCAGTAGAAAGACAGACAGACCACCAATATATTCCCCCAACTGTAAAAATGTATTATATTGTAGCTGCTATTTTTGGAGAGCTCAAACTCACAAATTTGAGATGTATGGAGCCTCTGACCTCAACTTATCCATCAACGAGCAGCATTTCACCTTTGGCATATTGCTAATGCTAACGGCAAAAGCTGAAACCTACAGTATTTAAAACTTAATGCAGGCCAGTACTTTTTTTCAAATAAAGAGCAAATCAATTGGAACATGTAGCTCAATTATATTATAGGGGTATGAGAACACCTGCGGGTATGTGAATTTTTAATGTGGTGACAGGAAAAGTGTATTTTTATTTTCAAATTGAGAGCAAATTAATTGCAACATTAATTGCAACCGCCCCCCAGGTGGCCAAATGCTCTTTCTTCTCAGACAGAACTCATCCTACTAGAAGATTCATTTATCATTTGTTTTTAGTCTATATTTTGACTGAGTTGAGCTACTCTACTCACTCTAGTCCTAGTGTCCTCATTTTAGAATCAGTGATCCCATGTACTGTATTTGGGTGGGATTTAACTTTGCTGTCTTGCTGAGACCAACTGGACACACTGTGGACACAGATGAAGAGGCTGGCTTTCAGGAGGGTTTAGTCCAAGATAATTAAAAAAGTAACGCTGCTCAATAAAACCTATTTGTGCTTGCGTCTTCAGAGTAAGGCCAACCCCCTCAATGTGACTCCGCCCATTCAGGCCGTGGATCAAGACAGAAACATTCAACCGCCATCTGACAGGCCGGGAATTCTGTACTCCATCCTCATTGGTGGGTAAAATGTTTAACTTATAAAGAATGGTCAAGCCGCAGCCTGACCAGTCTGAAAACTGGATTCCGGTTAATCTTGTGGGCGGCTTTATTGCCACTAGGCTAAAAATGACATCACAGATAATGACCAATCAGAGCTTGTGAAGGGTCACACGGCCAAACTGAGAAAACAGGTGAGCTCTGACTGGTTGATTCTGGAGCCCTGAGCAACTGAGAATTTTAAGGCAGAGCAAATGACAAAACCCTCCACCCCGAGACAAAAACAGGTGCACTATGAACCTAAATGATCTAAATTTTAACGTAAAGAATGTTTTTGGCTTTAAAGAATCAATCCAATGACCGCATTTCAGATCACAGATATGTCAGTGCACTCCAAGCCACCATGACTGCGCAGTTCAACACCCATCGTCTGAGCCGCAACAAAAGCTTTTATTTATTTATTTATTATTTCTCTAAATGGACTGACATGCCTGACACGGACTTGATTGCATTTTCTACACACCCCAAACCGAAACTAATCCTCTCCTCTCGTCTGAGGCAGGATTATGAGAGCCTAAGTCACAAATATAACGTCGGGAAAAAAAAGAAACTCTTGCAACCTGGAGGCGCCGCCGCCATCTGTTATTTGAGTATGAGTGAATGAATAAAATAACGACTTTATGGTTATTTGATCATGTTTTATTACTAACCCTTTCGTGCCTGCTGACGTGTAAATTCAAAAGTTGATCCGTCGCATTAGATTATTTTACACAGTCGCAGCTTTCTTGCCCAGTGACATTTCCGATTTTTTTTTCAATATTGATTTCAAACTTCTCGGGGCGGATGCAATAATAAGTCCTAAATGTCGTTTCTGTTTGGTTCAGTAGCGAAGATGAGGTCAGAATGATTACAGAGCGAGTTGAAATGGCGAAAGCCACAAAAAGCTATTGACAGCGAAGCCAAAGTTCAACAGGGACTTGGACTTTGTTGGAGGCCAGCGTCTCTAATGTGGAACCGGTCAAATAAATAAAAGAGCTCAGCACTTGATTTCCCTGCAGAGCAATGCAGCATTCCAAAGTAGCGCATACGTCTTAAGAATGTGTGCATCCCACCTGTGGAGAGCACGCCTCTCACTCTCTCTCGCATGCTCTTAATACTCTGCACCAAGACACCCACCAGAAGAACATTTATTGATTTTCAAATCAATTACTGACTTTTTTTTTTTTAACCACATCCTCTTTGGTATATACTGTATTTCTTTTTTTCTTCCTCTCACAGGCCAACCAGAATCCTACGCAGAATATTTCATCTTGAACAGAACCACTGCTGAGCTTTTGCTGCTGAAGCCTATTGACAGAGAACTGCACCGCAAATTCGATCTGGTCGTGAAGGTGAGCGACAGAGATCTTTCAAATGTTTTGACACAGCGTCCAAAAAATTGTCCTTGGTTGTGTTGCTAAACAGAACACAAACCAGTATGAACGTGACAAGACTTTGGATTAATTCTCCTTTTGTTTAACTGCCAAAAATAACTGCAGGCTGAAAATAATAGGCTCACATAAATACTAGCACAGCATGAATTAGACAACAACATACTTGCCATTGTATTAAGCTTCAGGAAATAGCCGGATTCCTGTTAAAAAGCTGGAATGAGGCCATCACTGTGTGTAAAACAGCTTTAGTCTTTAATCTTCATAAAAAGCAGGCCAATACTATTGTATTTCTTCCATACAGTATTTTAAAGTATGAGTAACACTGGGGGTATATGAAGGCAGGCTAGATGAGATTTTAGCGATTGCTGCAGCAACTGTTCCTGTATTATTTTCCAATTAAAAGCAAATTAAATGGAACTTGAATGCACTTTTTGTAAAATGTTGTACTGTATGACTTCATTTTGTAAAGCAGCGGTTAAAGAGTGAAGCTCACATGTACATTGAGGACAAAAGAGATCATTGGGAAAATGTTACAAAGTGGGTATTGTAATGATTTGTACTTTCGAGTGTTCTTAAAAAAATCGCATCTGACCAGAGTTTTATTATTATTTATTTATTTCGTATTATTTATTTATTTATTTATTTTTTAACATGTGGATTATTGTCCGTGGCATCGGATGAGTTCATAATGAAAGATTTGAGTAAATGTGTGCACTGCAGGAATCTTTATCTCCAATCAATCAATCAATCAATCAATCAATCAATCAATCAATCAATCAATCAAATTTTATCTGTATAACCCTGAATCACCGAAGTCTCAAAGGGCTTCACAGATGAAAAGAGGTCATGCCGAGACTTCTTTTGAAAAAAGTATAAAAATTATATAAATGTAAATATTTTTCACATTTTAAAAATTCTGGCACACTTATACACATGCCTGAAAATTCATCTGGGCGGGGGGGGGGGGGGGGGGGGGGGGGGATTCCTACTTCACAGATTTCACTTTTCTTCCCTTAGACCGCAAATCAAGAGCAACATGTTATCAACAGTTAATTGCAAATGAAGCAACCCATTGCTAAATTGTGACTCATTTGCAAAATGTTGCATGTCTTTATATTGTTAAGTTTTGTATATGAATATAAAAAAATAAAACATACATTGGTTACAGTACATTACTGTCCTCACATTTCAAAACCAAATGTATGTCATTAATTAACATGCAGCATCATGTTAGGAACGGACAGATGCTGGCAGAGCAAATCTTAATTTCATGCGGCGTGAGCAGTGACTGGATTAAAGAACAAACACAAGCACAAAGTGCCATTATGGATGAATGAATGAATAAATAATTCATTTCCCTGTGTGTTTGCGTAGGCAGAGCAGGACAACGGCCACCCATTGCCGGCTTTCGCCAGCCTCCAAATCGAGGTGCTGGACGAAAACAACCAGGCGCCGTACTTCCTGGAGAGCAGTTACCACGGCTACGTGGTGGAGGGCTCGCCGGTGGGAACCACGGTGGCCGCCGACGCGAGTCTGTCGGACCCTTTGGCCGTGGTGGCCCTGGATAACGACGTGGAGGAGGTGAGCTTCGCATTAAACAAAGGCCACGAATGAGACTGTTTCATTATTTACAATGAGTGAGCTCAGGCTTATAAAGTGGGAGGGAACCTGGATTACAGGTAGGGATCGGGTGATAGAAGTGGCACCGCAAAGCTAATTCTTGCTTTGTTCTCGCTTCACGAATCAGTGATATGAAGACACATCCCGTAAACCGTGTGAATGTAGAATCAGTCAGTTCTTTTCATCTATTTTAAAACAAAAGCCAAAATCAGTTGATTGTTTTACGGAAGTGGATAAGGGCCAGAGAAGGAAAAATAGATGTTGAGATTCAGACTTTTATCTCAGAATTTTCACAATTGAGTCAAAGTTCTAATTTCAACATGAGAAATCTTATGAGTATTCTGACAATAAAATTGGACTATTCTTGAAAATTCAGAGATTAAAGTTGATTTCCAGAATTCTGATGTTATTCCCACAGTTCTGATCATTTTCAGAATACAGACTTTAAAGAAAGTGTTGTAATTCTGATTTAGATCTCAGAATTTTGTTATGCTAAGTGATAATCATGACTTCTCACTGACGCTTAAGTGAGAAATATGATTAGTGTAAAAATTCTAATAGTCAGAAAGGTCCATTTTAAATTGGAATTCTGCCTTTAAGTAAAAAAGAAAATTCTCACTTAAAGTTGGAATTATGATTGTCAGAATTCTGAGAATAAAGTAAGAATTTTCACTTCAGAATTCTTAAATTGTCAGAAATCTGTTTATACTTTAGAATTCTGATTCTGAATTGAAAAAATGCACCTACGACTATTAGAATTTCAGAATTTTCATTTGTTAGAATTCTGACTTTAAAGTGAATTGTCACGCTAAAGTCAGAATTCTAACTTTAAAATGACGATTCTGACTAAATGCTCTCAACTTTCACTTTAAAGTTGGAATTCTGACCTAAAGTCTTACTTTAAAGTGTAAATCCTGAGAATAGTCAGAATTCTGAGAATAAAATCATAATCCTCCCTTTGAGGTCAGTGTTCCAAGAATGAAGTAAAAAATAGTCCAACGTTATCTTCAGAATTCTGAGAAAAGTGAGTCAGAATTTGGAGAATCAGCCAATCGTTTTTGTTTTTTTTCTTTCCTCGCCCTAATCCTCTTCCGTGGACAGTTTCTCGTTTATTCGCAGCACAAAAAAATTAGCAGAACTCAATTTGTCATTGCCGCTGAGTTTGCGTGCGTCAACAATGGAAAGTCTCCAATTGAAACCACTCCAGTTTGAAATTAGACCCTCAGGCGTGAAATGTGATTATAAACTTTGTCCTATTGTATTTTTTTTTTTACTTTCTAAATAAACCTGCATTTTAATGTTTGTTGAAAAGTAAGCCAATAAATCAAAGTCACCTGCTGTGCATAATCTGTTGAAATGATTTTTTTCTTTTGTAGGTAACAGCCAATGAGATGCCTGTAGGTACCAATTGAGTGGATTTTGTCTTGAATTTTCTCTTTTGAGTGCTGCAGCTAGTTTGTATTGACTGAAACATACTGTTTCCAGAAAGAGTTACCAAGTAAATTTCAAAAGTTATTTACAGTGCCGCGATGGCACTCTCTTTCGACTGTTTCAAACCTCTGGGAGCCAGAAGAAATTTGATAGTTGACTAAGCTTGTAATATACAAAAATAAATCCGCATGCAAATTTACATTTGTGGCTCACATGCTCCCTCCTGAACAAAAACATTGCAGTAGGGCTGCAATCAATGATTATTTCAGTCGATTATTTGATTCATCTTTTTTTTTTCAAAGTATGAATTCAAATTGTGATGAATTCATCACAATTCTGTTACTGGTTTGGTTTGTGTCAAAAAATAGCCAATGTTGATTACTGTTTTCCAGAGCAAAAGCAAACATTTTATTTTAGATGATTGATTTGCGTTTAATGAGGGCAACAGTAATCGTTTACTGCTGAGCAGCTCAATTTTTTAGCTTTCAGTCAATTTTAAACAAAAAAGAATTTTCAAACATTTCATTTATCAAAATTACCGTAATTCCCCAAATATGACACACTTAAAAAATTGAAACGAAGGCATAAAGCGTGTCCTATTAACAGTGACTTAAAGATTTCTTTTTGTTTAAAATTCTACACCATGTACAAAGTTTTCATTAACAGAAGCAAGCAAACTGACCCAATGTCCGAGTCCATGCTTGCTCACACAGGGATATTACTTAAAAGGAGAGGATCATGTAAAGGTTACAATGTCTCCAGCTGATTCAATTAGGAGTGCCAAGCTATGTGCACCGGTTAGAGAACACGGAAAGGCCTTCCATTTGACTCGTTCATTACTCGTTTATTACTCGTTTATTACTTTCTCTGTGAGAAAGAGACGGATCTTCATGAAGGTTTTCCGACAAAGGTCGCAAATAGATACTTCTATTACTTTGAATTGGTTAACAATTGATCAAAAATAGCATGTGACCATTAGTATCACCTCAAAAAAATATGAAATTGACCATATTTGGACATACAGGTTTCAGCCTATTCATTTGAGTCCACAATTGCGTCCATTTTGTCTCAGCAAAATGGACTGCACCCCACCCAAACAAAAGGCCAGGATGTCCTCTACTGAGCCCAGTAGGACTTAGCGGGCCAGCTCAAATGACTGGAACGATACGGACCAAAAACATACGTCCACTACATTGGACACAAAATGAATATGCTAGTTCCCAGGGTGATATAGCCAAGGAGTGATCCAAATACAGCAGCTGTGTCGATTGATTGTGGAGGCGTATGGCCAAGCGGCATGCTTCCTATAGAGGCCGACATCAGCCGTTTTCTGCCCTTATTTGGCATCGCTTCAAATCTGCTTTTGTGGCTTGCTTGGGGGTGTGTTGATTACTCTTTCTCTCAACGTGTAAGTGCCTCCCACCTATAGAATGAAATGTACTCTGGCGCGGCATCATTAACACTGATGTGTTTCTGAGGAGCTCGCTTTGCTTAGGCCTCTTGACACATACAAGCTTTGTGCACATAATCTGTTTATGAATGCTTGCGGCCCATGATGTACGCTCACTTCTTTTAAATATTGCTTACCGGTGGCTTTCCACCAGCGCTAAGGAGCAACAGTGATGATAACAGCCATCGTTTTTATATGCGCGCGCCCTTATTTATGGTTCAATATTCACAGCGGCTACATCGACAAAATTGTCACACGCGCACACAAGCGCACCTCTGGTGTGCTGAAGCGGCCTTAAGTGGGAAGAAGAGTGCGCGCATGCAAACACAAGCACATCGATCGCTCGGGAGAATTTTCGCGTTAACAACGGCAGGACAGATATATTTGCCTAGCGTATCGTTTGTTTGCCCCCGGCCCTTTCATGCATGGATGTACAAAATATATTTTTTGCACATAAACTTGATTTCTACAGTCATTAGAATGAGGACAAGTGAACAAAAAAAGTTTGACATGATGCCTGCATCTCAGCATTATGACATTTTTCTGAAGATTCTCACTTTAAAGTCAGAATTCTGACTTCATGCGCTCAATTCTCACTGTATTCAATTCTCACTGTATTCTGAGAAGTCAGACACAAGTCTCGTTAGTCAGAATTCTGACTTTAAAGTGAGAGCTCTCAGTTCAAAGTTGGACTTCTCACTAAAGTGAGAATTCCGACTAGTCTGAGAATTCTCAATTTATTTTCGGAAGTCGGTCAGAAGTCTCATAAATTAGAATTCTGACTTTAAAGTTCGAGCTGAGAAAATAAAGACAGAATTCTAAGAAGAGGCAAAATAACTTTGAAAAGGTGAAAAATCTGCCTGAAACATGAAATGATGGGTGATTTCGAAGAAAAAAACTCTGAATCTAAAGTGAAAATTCTTACTTTAAAATGAGAATTCTGAGAACAGTCAAAAATTTTAATCCAAATCGAGAATGATGAAAATCAAATCTAAAATCTGAAGCAAAGGGGTGAAAATCCCTGCCAACCTGAGGTCATAATTTTGAAAATAAACTAACGCCAGAATTCAGTCATAATTTATTTTATTCAAAGGATTCTAACTTCATTCGCAGAAGTCAAATATGTGGAACTCTGAAAATAATCAGAAAGCTGAATTGCGAGTGAGTGAAGAGTCGGAATTGATGTCAACCTTTCAACTTTATTTTTAGAGCCCTGAGTCAGAATTGTGACTTCAAACTGAGAATCTGAAAATAACGTCAGAATTCTTACTTTAAAGAATTCTGAGAACCAAGTCAGAATTATGAAAATGGTCAGAATTTTTAGAATAAATTTGGATTTGTTCCTGTTAATGAGAAGAATGAACACATCATTCTGAGATAAGTAGGAATTTCTGGCTTTTTTTTTTCTCACTGAACTTATTTCTACGCATTAATAATCACATGGGCCATATAATAAAAACGGCATCACCATTTCCTTCCTTGATTATTCACGTCTCGGCACTACTTGCTATTTCATCAAGAATCCAATCTGCATAACATGAACATACTCAGCCGGTATCTGGTCGTTCATCAACGTGTTTGTGCTTCCTTCGCATGTCGTTATAATTCATTTGCAATTCTGTCCTCTGTCTCGCTCCGATTCCCAGACCAGGGATCCTCAGCTGCAACTGTCACTGGACAGCTACTCCGACGTCTTTGCGGTGTCGACCGGCGGAATCAAAAGATACCTGACTCTGGTGCAGCCGTTGGATCGAGAGGCACAGGACACATACAACTTTATGGTAGGCCTGGCGGTGATGGTGATTGAGCCCGAACCACATTTTGGAGATGACGCCAAATAGGGATGTATCGAAACCAATCGCGTTACCAGCTTCGCTAAGCCATAGGAAAGGTGTCATGTTGACATAGGTTGGTATGAAAAAAAAACATTGCATATTGTGCTGTTCTTAATACATTACACAAGTAGTTAATCGGTAGATCATTGGAATTAGGTGGAAAAAAAAAACGTGATTGGGACAACTCAAATGCCAAAATGAATCTCATATATTGCGGTAGACTAGTGATGTGAAAATGAAGCTTCATCAAGCATCTATGATCATTTTTTACTCCTTTAGATGATGCTCTTGTTTTAAAAATGAACACTAGTGCAGCAGAAATGCACTAAATTACCCCTGTCTCTTTGAACCAAGAGTAAAAAAATATCACAGGTGCCTCATGATGCTTCGTTTGGCCATCACTAGCGTATATTAGTTGATAGTTAATTTGCTTTTTTGATTATGTGACTTTAAACATAACTTGAGTTATCGAGTACTTGAGTTGAAATCTAGAAATCTTGTTGCATTCATCTCAGGCGGACAATAAATCGTATTGATTTGATTCATTCGTCATTTAAAAATCGACGATTGAAAATGAACGAAATTGTGAAATGCCGGATGGATGGTTTAAAACATGTTTACAATGGTTACTACTTAATAGTGGCATTTAAGCTAGTTATGTGTAAGCTATGGCAAGCAATTTTTATGCACAAGCTACAAATGTTAAGTTGATGTTAAACATAATGTAAAAACAGCTTGCACTATTGTTATCATAACATTGTGCACAGGGCTAAATCAAATCTTGAATTTTTTTTTTAAATGTCCAGAATGACCGGGGTCCTTATCTTTTGGCCAAAATCACAAAGCCATATTGAACCATTTGTAAAAATGCAACCAACGTATGTGGACTGACCAATAGTATAGATTTTTGAAAACTTCCAAAATTGGTAAACGTGACTTATGTGACAATGTGTAAAATCCTGAACTAAATTGAACATCAAATCCAAATGAATCATATAATCTATTCTATTTTGTAAATCTTGGTGGTTACCAAGCCCTAATACATACTTTATACAGCATTCTTCTCCTTCTGTCAACATTTTTATTACCGTAGTCTAAGTCAAGGTTCCATTCACACTAGCTTCTTTTGTTGTAGCTGTCAGCCCGGTTCTGGCTCTTATTTCTGTGCAATCTCATTTAGCCGTGTCTTTACTGACGGGGGCACGGCGAGGCTGCCCTGTCGCCACATAATATAGAGCCAAGCTGGAAGTGCGCTACGTGTGAAGCTGCCGCCCCGGTCACGGTGGCATTGTGCGTGCGCGGAATTGCGCAAGCGTCTCCGGGCTTGTCCTTGAGAGTCCACCGAAGATATTTAGAAGCTAAAGATAGAGAAAGGAGAACGTATTGATTGGAGGGATGTACGGTATAGTAATCAGGAGCTGCGTCTGGGTGATTTCCATTTCAACAAGTTCATCAAGCTCATCAAGTTCATCAATCATCAGACCATTAAATACATACCGGTACATTTCTTTTTACTAGCATGTCACGCCTTCCTGCAGCTTTGAGATGGAATACATACAGGAACCATCATTGCTCTAGTGATCTGCTGCTGCATACGATTTTCTGATCGTGTTAACTGCTAAAGTATGCCAGCTCACACTTTTGTTCTATGTGTTGCGTTTAAAAGGACTTTTAACTGTCGTCGATATGTAACGGTTTGTGCAACGCAGACCGAAAACAATCCTCAAATCAGACAAGAAGAAATGAACAGATTTGTTCGTGGGCTTTCTACTAAGGTTTAAAGTTTGAGTGTGTTTAAACAAAAAAAAAAAAGAGACAACATGTTTATGCCAGCTTGATAAAAGTGCATTAACAGTAAGGAGAGTTTTGACAGTTTTGAAACACATACAATTAATGGTGAGCATTTAAAAAAAAAATGCAATATAATAAGTAAAAAAAAAAAATATGAAAAACATGCAATAAATGGGGAAAAGAAATCAATAGAAAAACTAAAATACATACGAAAAAAATCAAGCCAAAACAAAACAAAGAAGTATAATCAACAAAAACAATTTAAAAATGCTTGATAAACAAGAAGGAAACAAAACAAGGCAAAAACGCTTGATAACAGTCACAACTGAAAAACAAAAAAGTATAATGAAAACAAAAATAATGAAAAGATTCAAGTTTTATTGTCATATGTATAGTAGTACTACACAACGAAATTCTTATTCTGTTCACTTCCCCGAGCAGACTACATTCCATAATCGAGCAAATGATAAGTCGGCAATAAAATAAAAACAAAAAAAAAAAAAAAACAGTAATCGAGCAACAAGAGCAGGAATGATAAAGCACTAATAAATGAATAGACTTACATTCTGAGCATATTATGGATTAGATGGAGTGAAAGAAAAAGGATACATCTGAGGACGATAGTGCAAAATATCATGTAGTGCAAAATATGATGTATATAGCAGCTTTCCTGCGCTGTGCAGGGTTTGTAAGTGCATGTGTGCGTGCGATAAAGTGACTGGTGATAAGGCAGAACATTTAAGTGACAAAAAGAATGTATAATGAAAACAGATAAAAGAATAATCAACAACAAATGTAAAAAATAGAATGTACAAACTGTACAAACTACAAATTGCTAATATATGTACTCCAATATTTTACTTATGATTAAATTTGTGACTTGGGACTCATCTGAGTTTAACGCTAACTACGCTAACATGCCAACCGTATTTATGCTAGCTTTTCAACTTGAAAACAATCAAAACACTTATGCAATCCCTATTTTATGTCAAATTGTTAAGAGATGAGCGAGAGGAACATAATTCCATACCACTAACCAATATTAGGAATTTAACATGCTGAAATTTAATTTGTAATTTTGTAATGACATCACATCAGCAGGTGAAGTTTCAAGTAATGAATTCTTTTATTCCTTTTTTGGCAGGACTTTTATTGATTTTCTAACACTGAAAAGGCACCTGTCATTCTTATCATTATCAGTGCTATTATTGTTATTCTTTGTGTGTTTGTGGTTATAGCTGCAAGCGTCAGACGGCGTCCAGCAGAGCTCCCCGGTCGCCGTGACGATAACCGTGCTGGATGCAAATGACAACACGCCGACATTTGCCAACGTGTCCTATAGCGTCCAGCTGTACACCGACATGACGCCGGGAGAAAGTGTGCTGCGGGTACGCCGGGACTCGCACAGTCGGGTGTTTTTATTGTTCATTTTGCATGATTTGAAGTAATATTTGTGGTGTATGTTTGTTTGTTTGTTTTTGCAGCTGTCAGCAGTCGATGAGGATGAGGGTCCTAACGGATGGGTCACTTATCGGATTTTGGCAGGGGATCAGGGACAGTTTTTGATTGGGAACAGGTAAATACTGAAATTTTAACCAAATTGATGTCAATATTTTTTTTATGTAACTATGAAGAAATATCATTGTTTCTAATTGGGTTTTAAACCAGGGGTCCCCAGGCTTTTTCAACGCTTTTTCTCAACGCTTGAGATTTTTGTTGCGGAATCATGTACCTGAATTTCATATAACTGAATTACAAAGGCTATTCATTTCACTTCAAAATGTTAATTAGATGCAAATCTTTGCATATGATAACATTTACCAAGGGGAAATACCAAGCACAAATGAAAAGCTAATGAGCAAACGACATACATGCTTAAGATAGGAAATAAGATTAGCTAGCATGTGATCCACAATCGAAAGTTGTTGGATCAACAAACAAACTAATTTGGGGCATATTACCATAAATGACAATGTTCTTAGAATAAAACTACTACTTCAACTTACAACACTCATGGGACAGATTTCACAGCGAGACAGAACAAGGTGTGCTTCATGGACAGTTACTGCTCTCAATTGAAGCCACACCGTCCTTCCACATTGCAAAATGTAATCTCGACAGTGGCCAGAGATGGCGCCAAAAAACAAAAGATGAAACCAAGCAAAGCAGTAAGCACTGAACTGTTAAAAGGTAAAATAATTCAATTCCAAAACATCATTATTTCTTATTATATTCAGTTGATCCACCGACTAGAACTGTGGACCGGCGGTTGGGGACCTCTGTTATACTACTTTTGATAATAACAAGAGGTGGGCAGTTTATAGGTTGTTGTTTGTCCATAATTCGCCATTCGGCGGCGCCCTGGGCCCCATTCCATTATTGTCCAAACACAATTTTGCTTTTTCAAGCCAAACCAGACTGTAATAATCCCTACGTCGATCCGGTCACTTAGTTACCATCAGAATTTGGAATATTACAAATTTTCGTCGGTACCTTGTTACCAATTTCTAATTGTCATTCTCACCTCTTTTTTCCCCCAAATTTAACTACATCTTTTTATTTTTAAATACTCTTTCTTCCGTCATCATTTTGTCACCACCAAAGATGGGCATTTCATGAATTTGATTGTCTGTCATTCAACAGCATAACTGCCGGTAACTGTCCATCGCAAAGATGGACAAAAACACAATTTCTGTCAAACACTTGGTCTTTGTTTTATGTTTTTCGTCATTTGCCAGCCAAACCGGTGTGGATTGATCACCTCTGGTAATAAAGAGTCGTAGATGCATTTTTTCAATTATTTCAAAATGGATCAGACTGATCTAACAGTCCGCCGGGTATCCACCAGAAGGTCCAGATTACTTACTCTGGACCTAGTTGTCACTCTTGAGACAGGGAGAGAGAAATATCAGCCAAGCTCCAATTTTTCATTCATTTTCATGAGTTCGTTTTGTAATTTCCTGCCTTTAAAATGTTTTCTCTTCTTGCCTGTTCCCTCAGCACAGGCATCATTACTGTCGCCCCAGGTGTGAAGCTCTCCGTAGGTCGGAACTACGCATTGACGGTGGAAGCCATAGACAATGGAGCAGAACCTCATCGAAGGTAAAAAGAGCTTTGTCCGTCTGCTTGTCATTCAAACGCCATTTTTTTTGTTTTGTACCTCCATTTCTCCCTTCAACCTATTTCACTTTCAACAAGACGTCATGAATTATAGATGTGAACTGGAAAATGGTGAGAAAAGGTTTTGAGCCTCCGAGATGAAAATGGGCAGGAAGTGAAATGAAACGGAAGCGGAACGAACAGTAATGAGAGGGAGACACACTACTAGTTAGCTTCTCCTTTAGGGCGGCAGAAGAAATGAGTTGCGGAAAAGAGAAAATTTGACGTGGCGGAGAAATATGAAGAAAATGTGACCGCTGACTTTTTTGAGCTGATGCATATGAAAGTGTTTAATAAACCCAAAATATTAAGCCATGGAATATGCATTATTAATTGTGTTTTTTGCCATCCAGGCAACCATTTTATTCATGTTTCATGAACTTTTTAGGATCACGTTTCAACATTCAAAAACCTCACACATCTTCCAAATTTGACATTTTTCAGTGGATTTTTCCAAATTTTCAGCCAAGAAAATTTACATTCACATATTGTATGTGAGTCAACATTATTTCTTCATTTGTTCAAGCGATTCCAAATTCAACAGGCTTAAAAATGTCAGTGCTATGCAGGGCTATGATTTTACTCATTCCAAAAATTCAAATTATTCACGAATTTCTCCCCACGTCTTCAATATTTTCCAGGCACAATCAATTAGTTGGATTCAGTACCCATTTGAACATTAACTCATTCACAAATTCAATTCATTGGGAATATTTTCTACATGCCTAAAATTTCTACTTAGCAAAAACAAATGTTTAGACCTTTATAACGCCTTCAGAAGTGTACGATTTCAATCACGGGTCTTTTTTCTATAATTTCAAAAAATTCGAACCGATTCAAACTGTTCCAGCCTGAGACTAGTGAATAACACACCAATGCCAAAAGTTCCCACTTACCTTAAAATATTAACATTAAAGTTTTTCCCTATATTTTTTACATTTCTCAAGGCATTCAAACCAACCCTACCTAAACTTGTAGAGCTTATTCCAGGTCATTGTATATCATTTCCAATTATTCCACAATTTTTATTCAGCCTTTCAGCCTCTACATGCAATATCTTTAGAGCTGAATTCTCTAGTTTTTCAAAATATTCCGTAAGGCCCTGGGGGAGACTTGCCAAGGATTTCTATTACTAAATCATGTTGAGGGTGGAGAACGATGGAATTTCCCCCGAGGGTCATTTAAGTTTTCCTGAATTCAAACGTACAATTCCAGCCGGCGCGAGCATGCCATCTGCGGAGTTTCATCCCTTCACTCTTACATTTTTCGACCCAGCAACTCCGCGCAGGCAGACTCCGAGCGGCGCGCAAGCCGCCGTCGAGTCTCGCTAACGTCTTTTGATGCGCGCTGACCTTCTTTTTTCCCTTGTTCTCGTCTCGTGGCGCATTGTCTGATAGACGCACCGCGGGGAGGGTAGAAAACATTTCTACTATCAAAACAGGTAGCAAAGCACAACATGTGCAAATCAAGCAACGCCGCTTGTTTGCTGACACTCAAAACGCATGCCGCGTACACTTTGCCATTTTAAACAACGCTAACAATAAACCTGACAAGCAAACAGCTCTTACTTCTTTTCTGCATTACTGAAAACCAGAACAGTAAACATGCTGTTCAATTAATGCCAGAGAAAATAATACCTTTGACTGAAAATATATTATCATTACTTAAATTTAACTTGTTTATAGTAGAATGTTGTTTTTTTACAATGCATTTATAAACATGGATATTATTCTGCTCTTGTAGCGTGAAATGAAACGTTTTTAAATGTGTCAGTACCAATCAAAAGTTTAGAAACATCTTCAAATTCAATGTCAAATCGTATGTAGTCAAATTGTGAGTATTCAGTCATACCAATTATATTTTTGATACACAAAATTCAACTCCACAATGAAGTTTAAAAAAAAAAAAAAAAAGCACTCCATATTTCTATATTCTTGTGTGACTCAGCCCATTTATTTGTGTCCACTGAAGTGGTCTTGGTCTTATGAGAATGTATCAATTCTTAAGAGGACGGGAAATTTTTGGAGCACATCTAAACTCAAATTGAGACATGTAGCACCAGTCAAAAGTTTGGAAACACTTTCACGAGCACCATTTGTAATTTTTCTTTCCGCATTGTAAGTTCATACTAAACCCATCAAGATTACACCACAAAGCATCCATCCATCCATTTTCTAGAGCCGCTTATCCTCACGCAGGCTTGCTGCTGACTTGAGGCAGTGGGGGGTGGGCACCCTCAATTGGTTTCCAGCCAATCGCAGGGCACACAGAGACAAACAACCTCAAACGCACCTGATCACACCTCAGGACAATTTAGAATGTCCAATATACCTGTCATGCATGTTTTTGGAGTGTGAGAGGAAGCCAGAGTGCCCGGAGAGAACCCACGCGGACTCGAGAGAAAATATGAACTCCACCTAGGAAGGCCGCAGCGAGGTGGATTTGAACGCAGGTCCCTTTAGCTGTGAGGCGGACCTGCTATTCAATGCACCACAGATTGGGATTTTTTTTTTTGGCGGGGGCCAGATTGCAGAGTCTAGCTTTCGACAATGATTTTTGTCACTTATCAGATGTGTGGTCCCTCTAATCAATGAGTGCAGATTGAGGTGGTCTCCACGCTCGCCTCTGAAAGATTGTCCCCACGTTCCCCCAGACCCCCTCCACATTCCCTGTTTATCTCTGGAAACATAACCCCCACCGAAAATCAATATCCATCTCTGCTTGCTGATTTGTTATGGGTCAAGACCCAAAATGAGTTCCGTGTCCTCCTCCTGGTGGGCCACTAACGAAACATGACTTTTCATGGATGCTGATTACAGACCTGTGACCCTTTGGTTGTCGTGGCGATGGAGGTGTTCACTGTTTTTCATGCGTTGATTTTATAATAGTGATGCCCAGAAATGACATAATTCTATCATATGCAAAGAATGAATCATTTGCCCTTTTTTCGCCACGCGGTATAATACAGACATTTAGCTAAATTTAGTGAGCCAGATTAATATCAGTAGTTCTTCGCAGAAGATAAAGAAGATATGTTTATGAATAATGTCAAATAATGGATCTTCATGGTGGCGGTTAAATCGCCATTACCTAAAGATTTAGAATCCAGCCACATCAATGATATTCGGTAACCAGTCGGTCTTATGTAATTGCTTGATTTTTCCTTCTATTCTTTATTTTTTTCTGTACACATAAGCAAAAACTTGGCCAAGATCATTGTGCGCCCAAAAAACAATCTAAATCAAATATATTTTCTGAATTACCTTTTCTAATGACTTTTTGCATGCTTTCTGCATTTTGTTTGCGATTGTTCACACTATTTTTATAATAGTTTCAACATTTTGAGCTAATAATTTGCAATGCATGAAAATGCTGGTAGTTTTATTTTTCTTTTGCTAATTTTTAAAATGTATTTTGAATTTTGGTCAAAGATTTTTCAGACCTGGTAAAAATTGTTTCATTTTTCCCTTTGTAACATTTTGTGGTTGTCTTGAGTTTCAACATTTTGACCCATTTTGTTTTTTTTAATGCTTTAAAACATGTTTTTGTTGTCTTCCAAATTTTGACCTAAACTTACACATTCACTTTCCCTTGTAACATTTTTTATTGTTGTCTTTTTTGACATTTTCACCTAAGATGTTTCAAGAGTGGGTAAAAAACATCAAAATTTTCCCTGGTAACATTTTTTTATTTTGTTGTTTTGTGAGTTTTGAGCTTTTTCTGAGTGGGTAAAAATTGTTTCCATTTGTAAGTATGTTATTCTTCATGACCACCGTACTTTAGATTTGACCTGATTGTCCCCCCCCCCCCACCCCCCCACCCACCCACCCACACACACCCACCCACACAATGCAAGTGAAAAAAAAAAACAAAAAAAACCTGCCAATTCCCCTACAGTTCATCTTGAACTTTACCTGACATGCAGTACAAAAGGTCATGAGTTACTTTCGGTGGTGATACTATATTTCCGTCTGAATGGAAAGTTCTGCGCGCCCTCATTTTTGGCTTTGACTTGGGCCCTCACCCACTTGGGGAAATCGGGATAGTTGGCAGGTAGCGTGCGGTGGGCGTCGGGATGCCTGCGAGCTGTTTGTGAATCACTTGGGCAGGAGTCATCACTTGTGTCTGCTAAGTTGGAAGTTTTGATAGGCCTCTTTTACATTATAACGCTTTGTAAATAGTCTGTCTCTATGGTAACAAGCTGTAACCGAGTGTCACACTCATTAGGATGAGAGTACATGCGAGGGGCGCAGAGTATGCCACCAAAGCCGTGCGCAAAGAGGTTAGGTGAGCACCGAGTAATTAAGACGTCATTAAATGACCTTGCGTTGGTGTCACTGTCGCAAATTAGCTTCAAGTCTCAATTACACTTTGGAGGAGGGCCGCCTGGGGGATAGCCAGATGACATTGGAAGGAATTTAAAGCAGGGAGTGGTAAAGTGAATGGTCTTAGTGCTGATATTTGACATGATGAATGAATATTGGCATCGGCCTTTTTGTAAAAATCTGATGGCCAATATTAAATCAAATTAAAGCTGTTTTATTTGAAATAAAAAAAAATAGGGACATTTTTAGAATGAAAAAAAAAGATCTAGTTATAGTTTAAGACATGCTGATGACTTCTTCAGGAGCTTCCTGAACGTTTTTTAGATTAAAAAATCATGATGAAAATTAGGAAATTTGTTCAATAAACATATCACTGACATCAGGCTTGACACATTATGAATCACATTTTGTTGAATTTCATCTTTTTTCAAAATTCACCACCGTTGGCGACTATAGACGTCAAAGACCCATTTGAACAGGCCTGGCAGCGAATAAGTTAATATAAGCTCCAAATATTGGTTTTTAGCTTCCTTGGTGTCTCATAATTTGTTTCAGTATCGGCCCTGAAAGAAAAAAAATACACATATATATATATATATATATATATATATATATATATATATATATATATGGAGGTGTATCTCTACTATCTAAACCTTACCAAACAAACCTTACCCTAACTCATTCAGTGCCATTGACGGAGTTAGACATCAAAGACGTTTACTGGGCAGGCGGTGAATGAGTTAAACAAAAAGCTGCCCCATTGAAAGTTCCTTCTTTGCATATTGGATATTTTCTCCATCTAAACATCTTGTTCCAGTAATTCCCCCTTGTAGTTTTCAAGCCACTTAGCTGTCAACGAAAAGAATGCGCTGATTAGCCTCATTAGTTGAGCTAGGCCTATTATAAATGGGCTTTAATCAATGCATACACATTTATCTCGTTGCTGAAGTAGCGTTCTTAAAGGTCTTTCGATCTGACGTGCTGCATAATGAAGAGAAGGGAAAAGCATTGTTCCTTTGCGAGGGCTTTTACGGAAATGAAAGAAAATAAAAGCTTCCACGACATATAACCTGAGCTCAGCAAGAGCACCTTTGTAAGACTCAAAGTTTCTCTTGTTGACTTGAACTGATCGATTAAATAAAGCGAGCGATCGCAAAGAAAACCAAAGCTCAAATGGACCATTTGCAGTCTCTGACGCGATGTCTTCTCTCAAGGTCATCCATTACGACGGTCTACATTGAAGTTTTGCCACCCAACAACCAGAGTCCTCCGCGCTTTTCACGGCAGCAGTACAGCCTGGAGATTAGCGAAGCAATGAGGACCGGTGCGACGCTGCTTAATCTCCAGGTATGTGCAAACTCTACATTTAAAGGGGAATCGGGTCTTTGCACGTTTACCGTTCACATCTTGACGAATAATGTATGTGGCCAAATCAATTCACGCTGGAAGATTCATAAAAACTAAAACATCATCCAATGGAGGTTAAAAAAGAAGGCAGAAATGAGACGAGTCCTTTCTATGAAATGAAACCGGATTTGTTCCTATAGAAGAACGCAGCTTCAGTTTTCAAACAAGGCCCTCAATATGTAGCTTAAATAAATAAATAGTAGATATTTGGATTTCTGCTCCTTCAGCATTTTTAGATTCACAAACAATTGAGACCAACAGTTTTTCTTTTGAAAACAAGTCTTTCGAATTTGTCTGCATTAGTTGTATTGAGTTCAATTAGAATGAACGATATCAAAGGCAAACCGTAAAGACATAGAAGGATTATCGGACAGGCCATTTATTGGTGCTAATTCTTGGCATTTTGAAAAATTTCGACATCAGCCTTATTTATAAGTCTGAAGGTTGATAATAAATCAATTTAAAATGTGTTGACTTCAGGGAACTATTCAAGTTTCACATAACTTTAAAATAGATTACTCTGATCCTCTGATTTTTTCTTTACATTTCTTAAATTTGACACCAATATTTTCCCTTGTTGCAATGATAATGAATATCAGCTACAAATTACGTCTCATCTGAAAAAGAATTAAAGTACCCGTTTGACACATTTTGACAGTGATTATCAATATCGATAAACAACTTATGGACCTAGAACACATCCCTGTGGGCTCCCCTTAAGAAACATGAAGAATTGGTATGTGGTAATTGGGTGTTGGTATTGTAAACATTGTAAGAGAGTACCAAAATAGTGAACAGTAGAACACTAAAACTAAATTCACACAGAAAGGCTCGAGTCCCTTTTGGATTAACTATCTTGAACTTTTTGCTGAGTCCATTGGATACAAATGATAATGTTGTGGTGCTAAATCATGATTTCAGGCTGTAGATCGGGAGAGGGACCCCATTATCTACAGAATCAACCGAGGGGATCACCATGGACAGTTTTTACTGGAACACAAGTAAGTGTCAACATGTTCACACACTTTTTATAAGTTAGTCTTATCAAATCACCCTTGATAAAAAAAAACAGCACTCAAAGTGGTAGTAATTATTCGTGGGTGTTTAGAGATGTGTATAAAAATTGTGCCCTATACGGAGTGCAGTCTAATTTTTGTTTTCTATTTTGGTGGGGCATAATATTAGCAAGTGAAAAACTGAAAACAGCCACACAACAGTGATGCAGTCAAAATCAGTAAGCACCACAGGAGAAACAATAATAGCTCCAAAAGATCCGAGAGTCAAATATTGCCTCGTTTGAGAATTGGGCTCCAACAAGAACTTTATACATACATTATCAAAGGCGCACTGCTGTATTTATTCATTTATATGTCATCAAAAATGCATTTCCACCACCAGGGACGGTCTATTTACAATTCTGGAGGGTGTGAGGAGAAAGCCAGGGAATTATATTCAAAAAGAGAAACACAGAGATGCAAATGTGAAGTGACATGTGGAGTGAGAGAAAAAAAAAAAAAATGATGGACCTAATGTTGAACAGCAGCCAAGAAGCAAAGACGCAGGATTTAAGGATTTAAAATCACAATGTAAGAATATGTATTCAGCAAAAAAAAAAGAAAAAAAAAATCATGAAACAAGCACTTTAAGGAGCTTTCATCTCCACGTTCGAGGAATATTGGATGGGCTTTGTCAGACCTTGTAGAACTACTCTTTCCGAGCTTTAGCTGTATTATTACGGCGCTACTACAAAGGTGTGCTGACTCGTGCTTTCATGCAAACTACATTACGCCCCGCAGCTCATGTCCACGCAAACTTGCCGACTATTTTTACATTGGCCCACTTTGCAAATTAAAGAGTTCCTCAATCGAAATGTAAGCCCACGAAGTGCGGCCATTACAATTCTTTTTTTGACAAGTCATGCATCAGTATGCATATTTATTCAAAAAATATTTAAATATAGTGTTTTTTGAAGGGCTCTTCACTGCGAATGATTAGACTCGAGTCTTTGTCAGGAGTTGTTTATCTCTCTCTCACAAAAATTAGCGAGATACAGTTGTAAGTAGTTGTTATTTTTTTAACTTTAGCTCTGGAGCAGAAAAAAATAAAAAATTAAAAAATCACACAGGGAACGATAACAAAGAAAGGAAGGGGCAGAGGTGGAGCGGCAGAGCTGCCAAAGATGTCGTATAGCTGCAGATGCAGTGTACACACATATGCTAGCCAATGTGTCTAAAAGCTTCTGCATGTTTACTTACTGCATGTTCCAAAAAGAATACTAGTTTATTGAATGTTTATTTATTTGCATTTTTGCTTACATCTAAATGATGCTATGGAAATAACCCAACATACATAAATGTACTTACTACTACTAATTCCCAGTATTTTAGAGAAAGACCATATTAAATGTCTGATTACTTCAAACATCTATTGCACTGGTGTCACTATACATGCCATCACTATACATGCCAGTAAGATTTCAACATTCTAACCATACGGTTTTGTTTAATTCTGCTTAGACCATACGTTTTATAAAAACCACTCACTTCACAAATGATTGTTAAGTAGCACATTTAAAGCCGAGTATGATGATTAAAAACAGCCGCCTGGCTTATTTTTTCCTGTCACTTTTTTTTTTTCCTTTTTCAACGTTTCATTTTTTTTTAAGTATATTTTTTTACTCGTGGCTCATGTATTAAACATGATTTTTTTTTTTTCTTGTATGTGCTCCCTCCTCTCCAGTTCTGGGTATTTGGTCCTGGACAAACCTCTTGACCGGGAAGCTCAGGACTACTATACCCTGGTTGTCACAGCCTCAGACGAGCGGCCCGATGGGGTAAGACCACTCACGTTTACTACCATTGATGGCAACAGATGTCAAAGATCCTCCTTTTATTTCCTGGGGTGGTAGTGAATGAGTTAACTTGAATTTGTGAACGCTATAATGTTGACTTTTACAAAAACTGAACACATGTGAAATGATGTGGTATGATTTGGAATCAAATTGGAAAAAAATATTGTATGTAATACACACACACACACACATATTATATATATATATATATATATATATATATATATATATATATATATATACACACACAAATACTTAAACTAAAAGAATGTTTGAATGATAAGTAGGCAAAAAAAAGTCCTGCAGAATGACTTTCAAATCACAAACTGTGCATTTCCAACAACTCATACACAGTAAATTTCATAGAAGACATGAGTGGAAATTGTACTCTGTTTGGGACGAAATGTAATCATTTTAGAGAAAAATGTACTCGACAGTTACCGCGTAGCTTGAATTTCTTGCCATTTTATCATGAGTGAAAGTAAGTGATTATGGAGATTCCAAACTTTTGACATCTACCACATATTATAGTGGAATGGTTGACTCAGTTTGGTTTGATGAACTGGCACCTTTTTAAATGCAAACCTATTTCTGAATGGTTTTTGTGACGCATACTGTTTACTGTTTTGCATGACTGCTTCTTTCCAGCAAGACAGTAAAATGAAATGCATTCCAATAAAACATATGTCATTAGTGCATCGCATATTTTTTTTTTCAAAGGACGTCACCTCACAGCAGTGCATAATGCACTGCAGCACTCCAACGCTCAATCCTAATGGGGAGTCTGAAACAATCTAATGACCCTAATACACAATCTTGTTTAAAAGGCACTTTTGCTTAAAACTAAGCCACTGCTTCGGGGGAGTGTGAGTTGAGAGGTTGGAGCCTCACTAAAATCACTCTGCTATGTCTTGAAAAAAAAATAAAAAAATAAAATGCCCCAAAAGAGACTGTTCTCCCTTTACAACTCACTTTTTGGGGGGTCCCATTTACCGCAAAAAATGAGGGATTACTGTATTGTAAAAGTCAAGATAAGTGTACAGTGCTCCCACATTACTTTACACTTCACTTTTTGCAGCTTCAACTTAACTTTATTTTTTTAAAAGCCCGTGAGTGCCTACCTGATGTACTGCAATCACAATCCCATGCTCAGTCCTAAAATGGAGTCTGAAGCAGTCTAACAGCCTGTTAATACTCTGTCCTATTTAGCAACACATGAAAGCACTTTTGCTTACATTTAAACCACTGCTTGTCATTCTACTACGAGCTATGGCATTATATGAGTGCATTTTGGCAACAATTCTTGACGATTCTTACAGGCAGTGCATTTGTGGCTGTGAGTGAATGAGCTGTGCGGAGATGTACATGTGGGGGTGGGGGGGTGTGAGCGGATGTATGACAGAGTAAGAGATTGCACAGGCTGAGCCTGAGCCTCTATGGAAACCTGCATTGCTGGGGAATAGGCAGGGAAGGGGGGTGGGGGTAGTGCTAGGTGCTGCGGGAAGATTTACCTGCTGCTCACCATGCTCGGATGCACTGAGTATTTAAAAAAAACAAAAAAAACTAGTGTGTACCCAAAATGAGATATTGCCTCTGTACTACGGTTAGGAAATAACTGGACATGGAAAGGGAAGGTAGGCAACATTTTATCATACACTTTTGATACACTTTATGTATGTACGATGTCTCTTGGGGGGGGGTTGTAATCTAACTTCACGGAATTCACTTATTGCGAGGGTTTTACAGTCCCCATTTTCCTCGAAATACGAGGGAACGCTGTATAAACTACATCTTTTATGGATGTAGAAGACTAATAGATTAAAGTTTAATGAAGGTCCTTTATGGTCACATCAGCCTTTAGGGATTTTGCAGTTGCAGCAAAGTTAGAAAATGGCTGGAAAAAAAAAAACCTGATGAATATTGCTTTGTGTTCTAGCTGAAAATGAGGCTCACCAGCTTAATTGACCTGGGATCACCTGAGTCTAACTCACCTGGCCTTATCTTTTCTTTTAGTCAACTCCTCAGGCGCTCCCGCCTGAAAGTGAAATGAAATCAACCTATTTCCTCCTCTTGGTTCTTGGCCCTCCTTTTAATCTTAAATGGACTTTACCTCCTTACTTAATGACCTCGCCGTAACACATATAAGCCTGTGTAGCGTTCAAGGTGCTCCGTAGAAGCCGCAACGAGGCTCCGTTTTCATTCAGGAGGGAAATGTTCACTCTAAGAGTCAATTCCTGTTTCAGCCTTGACTATTAGCGCAATGTCTTTCTGGCCTGGAGCTGTTCGAGTCTGAGAAAGGCGAAAAGTACTTTGAGCATTCTTCCTTCATGACACTCCATTACATACAGTACTTTCTAAAACATCAGAAAAAAAAAAAAATCAGTGCCCTGTGAGAGAAAGTTGGGTGATTGGAACACAGTTAGCTCACATACTGTAGGCTATTAATCAGCATCTCTGGAAAAGACCTTGAATGCCTTCGCAAATATGCGCTCATAAACTACACACACACACACACACATTCACACACACTATTATTGAACGTAGCAGTGTGAGCGTGTCAGACTACAAGTTGCCTAATTGGCTATTTGGCCAGTGAATCCATCATACTGCCACTGGCTTCACAAGTTGCGAACAAGCTGGCGCTGACCCACTGCGAGCATGACATGCGAGGTCCGCTGGGCAGTTTTGCACCCGATCATGGCGTGAATAAATCAGCTCACGCTGCGGTGATTCAGCACTGGCGCAATGTCGGTGTTGCTAAAATCTGTGTTTGCTATCCGTAATAGGGCCTGAAAATTCGTTACATTAAATACAATGTCACAAAAAAAATCTAATAAAAAAGAATACTTAAGTGATGATGCTGTAATTCATTTGTTTTTGTTTTTTTTCTTTTTTTTTTTTTTTTTTTTTTACTTTTTTAAGCGGTGAAGTACAGAAACATGTAACTGCCAAACTGGGCTATACTGTATGTCTGACAAATATAATAACATAATATATATAATAATATATTTGGCAAATATGTTTGAAATTTCCAATCCAATCCAACTTTGAACAAATATTTGCAAGTACGTCTGAACATTAAAAAGATATAAAGTATTATTTATATATTAAAACATTATTTTAAAACACCGTTTGAAAATGTTTGATTTTGCTGATTAGGCTAAATTGTTTTTAGCAATTTATCAACGTGTGTGTTTGAGCATCTATTTGCAAATCTTTTCAAATGCATGTGTTCAAATATATTTGCAAGTGTGTGCTATTATTATACTGAAAATATACAATTAATGGTCAGGAGAGTCAATATCCCTGTGCATTATGAGAAAAAAAAATCTATTTTTTTAGCTGTTAAAAAACATATTAAAAAAAAGGGTTGTAAAGAAGACAGAATTGCCGGCACTTTAAGCGAAGCAAATTCATATTCCATTGCGTCATGGGGGAAAAAAATAACTGTTTTTGGTGTTTTTGGCTGTTTTTGGTGGTTAGCCTCAGAGCATGATCGAATGTCTTTGCAAATACTGTACGATCGAACATTTAAATCTGAATATGGTTAACAGGCATTTGTGCTGCCGGCATGCTACACTTCCGAAGCTAGCCAAGTCTTTAACTACTCGCCCTTCTTCAACACTCTTACTAATTATGCTCCTCATACAGAACTAAACAAACGCAAAATCAATTTTTAATGACATTTTCAAAGTAGCGCGGATGCGAGAGCAGTTCATTTCAGAGTGAGATGCGGCACAAAAAGAGAGGACCACCAGGGCCTAAATGCAGGTCATTAGTAAGCAAAATTAGCCTTGAGTGTCTCACGCAGGGGAGCTGTTGAGAAGTCTGAACTAATAAAAGTCTGTGTGTGGGTGTGTGTGTATGTGTGTGTTTAGACATCTACGGCGACGGTGAACATCGTGGTGACAGACGTGAATGACAACGACCCGCTGTTCGATCTTACGTTGCCAGTGAACCTGAGTGTCACTGAAAAACAGGATCATGCATTTGTTGGACAGGTCAAGGTAGGAAAGACCGCACACACCTTCACGCACACGACCCCGCACACTCTTTGATCGTGACTGAATTTCATGTCAGTTTCAAGATACGCATCATTGATGTCAATTTAAAATGACAGCTTGAAGTCTAGAACTGTGGTTCTCAAACTTTTTCCAACAAGTGCCACTTTATTTTTTTTCAATGATTAAATCTTTCACTGGCATTGAAAGCTATAGATGTCAAAGAGACATTTTTAACAACTGGCCATTAACAGCTATGAATGTAAAAATAATAACTGGGCTAGTAGTGAATTGAGTTCTCGATTTAATGTTTTGTAATAAAATAGTTAAATACAACTGAATAGTGCTAAAACATTGTTTATTTTTTTTACCACCAGAGGGAGTCCCCATTATCCACTTTGAGAATCACTAGAATATGATAAGATTGTTTAACTTTAAGTTTTGTGTTAGTTTTATCTTTTTTTTTAAATACTAAATAGAATATTTGTCAAGGTGCAAGGGTAATATGTAATTAAGTAAACTAAAATCTCAAAAGGCAATAAAGCAATACAAAAATGAATACATTTAAAATAAACCCCGAAAACCCATGTATATAAATCCAAATTTATTTGACATTTAATTAAATGGCGGTATGTATTTTGATTTGTTATTTGATATGCATGCCAGCAACAAGTAGTGTCAAGTAGAATAATTAACTCATTCACTGCTAGCCCAGTAAAAATAGATATTGGACGTCTATAGCAGTCAATGGTAGTGAATGTGTTAAAGATGGTGATGTTTCAATGTGTTTCTTTTTTTACAAGCAATTTTCATTCCTATTTTATTTCAATTACCATACATTCTTTCCCAATTATGGTTTATTTAGTTTTCATGAACTATAATAACCTTTTTGCAGAGCCATTTTTCTCTCCCGATTGTATTGTTGCGCATAAGTCATGAACGTCTCCTCCACCTGCAAAAGGTCACATCCATGACACATAATTACAAGACCCTCTGATCTACTTTCACATGTCTCCTCCCACACGAGAATGTCCAAAGAGACTTGTAATTAAACGGGGCCGCTACCTTTTACAGCGTGGATCGGCGATCATCGGCATAACTCTGCGAAACCTTCTAACTTCCTAATTAGACCCGTGAGTTATCACGCTTACGTCAGTGCATATTTGCTGGTCATTTGAAGTGTGTGCTCTTCTGCATTGGTAAATGCCGCGCTCATTTGGAGTACTTCTGGAGTCGGGTAGAACTTTTCATCAACATGATCACGAAATAGAGCAATCATTTGCTTCTGTCCTTCCAAGAAAAACGACAATTAAACAAATATTTATTATGATGATGAACGTTTATCTGTAAACCTATGACCTTTCCAGATAGTGTCGCATATATTCCGATCGTTATTCCCATCCGACATTTCCATCTCGGGAAATTCTGCAGAACTTAACAGATGGTGATTATCTTCCCAGAGCGCACAGGATGTGCGAGGTGTGACTGTGGGCCTGGATCCAAAGCAGGGTCGCCACCTGTAGTTATTAAACATATTTTCCGGAAGAATGAATGGACCTGACCTTGCTGTGCTGATGCTGCTACAATATGGCAAAGAAGGATGGGAGGAAAAATAGGGAGAGTAAAAATGTTGAGTTTGCCTTGCTGAAATGATTCCTGTTTAAAGAAAACTGTTCCATCCAGCATGACGCCAGATCATTTTCCAATGATGGCACATCTTAATGCTGACTAATTAACTAATTCAACTATGCCATGCCGGTATGTATCTCATGACAAAAACATTTATGCGGCATCAGTCAAAAGTTTAGAAACACCTTCAAAATCCAAAAGGTCTCAAACGTTAAGAGGTCACGAAATTCATGCTATTATCTTTGTCTCGCGATTCGATTCCAAACTTGGGGTCCCCGATTTGATTCAGTTTTGATTCAAAACAATTTGATTGAATTAAAAATGATTTCTGCCTCAAAGTCCTTAGAATCATCATACTATTTCAGTTCGCTTTGCAAGATAGAATAACAAAGAGAAACATTTTGTTCATAATTTATTAAGTTTTAATTTGTAAGGAACATGACTTTTTCCACCAAAACCGCATGTGGACAACTGCTACTCTTTGAATCCAGCTATAATTAGATTTTATAGTATAAAATATTATGAAACAAAAATTAAGTGCATATGTATCACTAAACAAGGTATAACAATATGCATTGTCATGTTGGGAAATTGCAGTTCCAAAATAATATGTGGAAAAACTTGCCCAAATGAGCAGCTGAATGAGACTATGGGCAAAGCATGAAACATGTGCAAACACGAACATATCAGGAGCATTATCAGTCACAGTTGTAACATATTATTTAGTGTACAGTGTTTTCATTCATTTACATGTATGTGAACAATATGTGTTTGTGTATTAATTTGGAGTTTGCATACATTCTTTCGTATTTAGTTTTATTTTATTTTGTTTATATGCTGACGTTTTTGTGTTATGTTGATTGTGGACCATTTTCTTTCAATTCTATTTGACTATATCAATTTCATTTGAAACATAAAATCAATAGAGAGACATATCATATCTATATATATTAACTCTTGAAACTGCACACGTGTGAGGTGAAAGCCATTTCAGGGAATAAAGCACCACCCACATCATAAAGCTGGGCAAAAGCAGCCTTTTTTTTGTTTACCAAATAATTCTATCAATCTTTCTTTATAACGTCGATGATTTGCCATATTTGGGGATAAATAAATGGAATTTAAATTGTAACCTAAATGTAGGCCAGAGCTAAAAGTGGCCAGCTGAGAAGATCTAATTGTGGTAGTTCTTCAGTAACTCTTCAAAAAGCAGCTAAAAAATGAATTGGTGAAATTAGTCATCACCAGCGACGCTTATTCACAGGAAAAAAAAAAAAATCTCCACTCATTGGCCCCTGGGATGTTTCTCCCTCTGCAGGGTGATTGTCTTGTCACTTCACTTCAACCATGTCTTGATTAAGACACATTTTCATCAAAGTTATTCTCCTAAAATACTCTGCACATGTTCCGCGGAGAAGACATATGCGAGAGCTTCGGAACGAGACGAGCTCGTCTGTATGCAGATCAGCGTGGTGAACGCCCCCCGCGCTGTCACAACACCTGGCCACACACGCTCATTTGTTAGGGCGGTAATCACACAAATGTGCCCTGCAAAATGTTTTATTGAGCAAAAGTATACATAGCGAGTGCCGAAGGCTGCTTACTTGGGATTCTGTCACTGCTTGACGATGAACGCTCAGGCTCCCATTTTTGTCAACAACTTTGGCAAGACACACATTAATCCCTTTGTGTTTGTGGCCTTTAACTGCGTGACGATGTAATTACGCCAGGAGACAACGGCGTGAGCGAGTGATGCGGCACTGCGATCCGATCTTAAATGGCTTTAATGCCATGCTGCAGGCACGCAAGCCTACGGTTTTATCGATGGTAATGCTTCCATATAACAGATTGGACATCTGTCCCTTTAAAAAATTCTTTACTGGGCAACATAACTGTCTGTATATCATTTTCTCCTCGTCGTTTGCCGGCCTTGCAGTTTAGTGCCGTCATAAGACTGAATTATTTGTAGAAGTTTGAACTTCAACAAAGTTGCTTCAAGTCGAGAGACACTAATATTTTGTTAGTTCCCATGCGATCGAACAAAAACTAAGATAAACTACTCTTAAAAAAAAGCAAGCGTGAATTAAACCAAGACAAAATCAGATCAAATGAGATGAGACAAATTAAGCAAAAATAAAGATAAACTAAGATCAACAAAGATCAACAAACAAACAATGACAGACTAAACTAAGCTAAGCAAAGATAAGATAAACTAACCTAAACAATGTTAACAAACTAAACTAGAAATAAAATCGGATAAACCTATTTTAACAAAGGTAAAACAAACTAAGCTAAACAAATAAGATACACTCAGCTAAACCAAACAAAGAAAATGAACTAAATTGAGCAAAAGTTAACCTAAGATAACATAAACTAAGCTGAAGATACTGTAGGATGACCTAAAGCCGAGAAAAACTAAGCTGAACAAAGCTAGGATAAATATATCTAAGATACACTAAGCTAAGCAAAACTAGGATAAACTAAGCTCAATAAAAGAATACACGTTAAACAAAGATAACATAAACTAAGGTCAAAATAGGATGACCTAAACAAAGATGAGATAAACTAAGCCAAACAAAGCAAGGATGAACTAAGCTAAACAATGATTAGATAAACTTAGATAAAATAATATTGTGTCAAACAGAGATAAACTAAGCCGAATTTAAGAAAAATATTCTAATCAGAGAAACTAAGACAAGAAAAGATAAACAATACCCCAACGAGTCCTCGGAAAAACTGTGAAATAGCGTCATGCATTTCAAGAGGGATATGAGCCTACAAGACACATAATTGGCTCCCGGTGCGACCATCGACCAATGACTGCAGGAGTTGTATTTTACTCCCGCCCCAACTCCTGTTTGTTAGGTAGACCAAGAGAGGAGTACTGGTCTACCTCCTGAAACACACACGCTGTTAGATAGATGCAAGGCAGAGGAGGAAAGAGGCTTCACTGTAGTGTTGTATATCTCTTACCTAGAATTATTTTATAATAAATTGGAATTTCAATTGTCAACTCTGATGGTTATATTTGGTCAGCTACAAGCTTCACTCTAATTAGACTTCCGGGCGCCGCTAATATAACAAGCGGTTCTCCATGAGACTACAGCCAAATGGATGGGAACAGGAAGGGACAACAGTACAGTTACTCTGCTGTATAAGGTTTAATAATTTGAGATTTAAGTAAATGTGTGTACTGCAGTAGTTCGATGTCCGAGCAGTGCCCGTGGCCAGTACAATTATAGTTAACTCCTTCCCAGCATGTGTCTTCGCAAGATTTTTTTTTTTTTCAAGTAAAACAAACTAAAAAAATTGTGAAGCACTGAGGGTGCCATAGGGGAGGTCCGAATTAGCGAGGAATCACTGTATATCACAAGAAATTAAACTTCACCCAAGCACAGTTAGATATCTCTGAATTTGCTTTAGAAGGTTAATTCAAATGATTTTCAGTGTATTTTGGTTCACAAAAAAAACACTGTAGCAAAACGAAATAAATAAATGAATAAATAAATACTCGGACACGCACGTGGTTCCATCTTTTTTAAGCTCAGCAATATCGGCGCAAGATGAGCCCTCATTACACTGAATAAAAAGAACCTTGCGATTTGTCACTTGGTTGTGTTGGCTGAGGGGGATGATGCGGAAGTATAGCACTTATCGGAAGATGAGGCCCTTTGCGTGAATAAACGAAGCGCAACGGAGGGTAGCAAGACGCTGTGTTTCTGAAAATTGAAACCGCCGTCTCATTAACTTTAGACGTTTGATGTTTGAACAATGGCCAGTGGTAATAAAGCGCTTTTGATTCCCTGAAGAAAAGAATCAACAGATGGATGAAAAAAAGACAGACATCTCTATTTCTTTTGTTGGAGTCATAAAAGACACTGGGTTGCCAAAACCAAACTAAAGCCTTTGTCTCTTATAGAAATCAATGTGAATGGCTGACACTGCGTTCCCTTGTTGAAGGTCAGATACTCTATGACACATACGCAAGCTTCGGAATTAGGAACATTATTCAATCACTGCCAATAGCGGTATTAGACGCCCCAAGAGTCTTCTTTACTGGGTTGTCACTGAATGAGTTTATCATCCACAATCTGTATTAGATCTTTACATTTTGACCGTGTTTGTGGATACTCTTTACACTAGGCCACCGATCCAGATCTTGGAGCGAGCGGTCAGGTTCACTACAGGCTGGTCAACCATCAAAAGCTTTTCTCTATCAACGCCACGGGAGCCATAAGAACCATGTTGCCACTGGATAGAGAGGTATACGTTCATGTCTAACTGCTGCAATCCAAAATGCTCTTGCGTGATATTTCAAACTTTCACACCGAAGGTGAAGGGTCACTACTTTTTGATCGTGGAGGCCTGGGACGGCGCCGTGGACCCGCGGCGGTCTAGACTAACGTTGTCAGTCACGGTTCTGGACGTGGATGACAACAGTCCCGTTTTCACCCAACAAACGTACAACGTCAACCTGCCCGAGAACAGTCCCAAAGACACAGTGATTCTCAGGCTACACGTAAGTGGACCCGAGACCTGGTCACGATTAATAAGTCAGATCAACAGAACCTTATCACGACGGGTAGCTATTTCCAAGACATTGTTCCATTATTATCACAAGGTTACATTCCAAAAAATAGCCTCAATCAATGAAATAGTCTTAGTAGTGGGTTGATTTTCATTTCCTACTTGAAAAAAAACAAAACCATGATGAGAAATACTGTAAAAAGTACTGTAAATGAAAAATATATCAATAAAAAAAAATACTACTTTGTTGATTTCAGCCCAGGTATGTTTGGGAAGGTAAGCCTCGTAATAAAAGAGGAAACATTATCTTGACATCCCATGCTGTATTTGGATAAGCGATTACTTTTTCGGAAGATGTTTCAGTTTTATACATTATTGCCCTAACCCTAACCCTAACCCTGGTTAGGCGATCGACGCCGACCTGGGCTCCAACCTCACCTATCGCATCAGAACCGATGGCTCAAGTGAGGAGATTCTTCGGCTTTTTCGCGTCAACCCAATCACGGGGGAGTTGTCTGTGCAGAAAGTTCTGGATTTTGAGGCCTTGACCCCTTCCAATTCTTCATACACGTTCACTGTGGAGGCTCTGGATACGGAAGGAACTATGCCTCCTGGTTTGGCCTCCGTTACCATCACCATTACGGTGAGTTTGTTCACAAAAGTCCTGGGTCCTAGAATAGGGTGACCGGATTTTTCATAAATAAGAATTGAGACATGACAACTTTACAAAAAATTTAAAAAAGCAATTAATTCTCACCGGGAACTGTTGGCTAAATGCTAACTTTGACGACAGTAAAAATCGGTCATTCGTCATTGGTCTTTTTTTTTGCTTGATGCCAGTATAAAATTTGTGTCCTGTTACTCTTATTGTATTGAATTCATATTTTTATGGACATTCTCACACATCTACAGTAAAACTGTGTGAGAGAGCACAGTACTCACACTTTTTGCTTCCCTTTGTAGCTTTCGATGAATGCGAGCATTTATTTTCTTTTTTTTCCAACATAACTTGCTGTCCTACATTGGGAGCGTGCCACCAAAAAGGTCAACCCAGTTGGTCTTACCTAATTACCCATGTTTTATCGACACTGAAGCAGGAAGTAGTTCTAGATCCGCTTTGATGTGAAATAAGTTTAGAATTCTTTTCGGTTGCTATGAAAACGAAGCGATTGGTATACGCAAATACTAATTTGTTTGCTGAATCGACTGGGTCATGGTAACCTTGCGGTTGGTGATTTGCATTCAATCTCAAGATTTATACAAATCTTCCTTTTTTTCTATAATAAGGGTTATGCTCTCGAACATTGTGTGTCTTGAACACGAGTTGTGGCGCAGGCCAAGGTGGAGCTAATTAAAATGGAGGCCAAACTGCTGTTTTTGCTGTTGTTTTTTATTGGCTTTGGCAAAGATTTGATCTTCTGTCAGCGCACAAAGCAAATGTCATGGAGCTTAATGAAAGGGCTGGTCTGTTTTTTTTTTTTATTATATATATATATATATATATATATATATATATATATATATATATATATATATATATATATTGTGCCACTTACAGGCGCTTGATGAAAATGAAATCTCAGTAGCTCAGATCTCAGGTAATGACCAATCACAATTCACCAGT
The DNA here is from genome assembly GCF_059441005.1 of Hippichthys cyanospilos. NCBI lineage: Eukaryota > Metazoa > Chordata > Actinopteri > Syngnathiformes > Syngnathidae > Hippichthys > Hippichthys cyanospilos. The sequence continues at coordinate 7,173,657 of NC_142385.1, forward strand.
TTTGCGAGCTGAAACCTGATTGGTTGTGATCTAAGCCCTGAGCAACTTTGATGTCATTTTGCGAGCAAATAACAAAATGGCTGAGGTAATTGATTTTTTGTTGCATAATTCCTAATTCTGCACAAACAATTAACATCATAATGCCCTGTTTCAACTAGTGGGGCCATATATATTTTTCAAAAGAAGGTATGAGGGTTGACGTCACCTATTTTTTTTTTTTTTAATAGAAGATTTAAAATGAATACTAGCCCTTTCTCCTCTCCCCACGCAGCGCACGATATTGCTTTGTTCATAACTATTTTCTTTCAAATTATGTTCCTTCAGAAGTCATAAATACAAAAAAAAGCAATTTGGACTTATATTTTTGACATTCATTAAAAATAAGGCTGCCACATTATCAGCACCGATATTGTGCTCCTTTCTCGGCAGGACGTGAATGACTTTGCTCCAGTCTTCAGCCAGCCAATGTACCGCGGCATGGTGGCCCCAAACGCAGTCAAGGGGACGCTGGTAACCACGGTGACGGCCAACGATTCTGACCCCGCGGTGAGCCTCTCCCGCTTGCCGCTATTGGTTGTTGGCGGGGACATTGTGCATGGGAATGATGAAAGATAATGACACTTATTATTCCTCCTGTGTGCATTTCCGTTGCGCTTCTTTTTTCTCTAGTTGTGTTTTGGCTCCCAGGGAGCTATTTTTTGGTTTGTCAGCTGGGCGTTTAGTATTGAACAGCTCTGCAATGCCTTGTCGGTGAGATTAAATCACACTAGATCGGGGATTGGCAAAATTGTTATTCCAAGTGCTATAATCACCACAATTACAGTAAATTACAGCAAAGTAGTATCCTTGCATTTGTGATTGTTATCCACTGTAACATTAGCACCGCGCTTAAATACTTGAGACCACCAATCTCGACTCATCTGGTTTCTGGGTTTGGTCGTTATATTCGCAGGCTGAGCTGTGATTGGTCATTATTAGGGCTTGAATTGTACTTAGAAAATGGGCACAACTGCATCTGGAAGCTTTTGCATCATGAAGCTTGTAACTACACACAGTGTTCGCTCATTTATTGCAGTAAATGGGGACCACAAAACCGCCACAATAAATGAATTTCACCCCTTGATGGACATCAATAAATATAGTGTATGAAATGTGATCAAAAAACCTTGGATACTTTTCTTCCCCATGCCCTGTGATCCAACCATAGTGTGGAGGTTGAACAGGCATCTTTCTCTTTTTGTGCACACATTTTATGTTCTATTACAATACACTTTACAGTGTACAGTGGTTTAGTTTTAAGCAAAAGTGCCTTTCTGTGAATGAAAAAGAACTCATATTGAAAGCCTGTTAGACTGGTTGATACTCTACATTAGACTGGGTATGGGAGTGTTATTGCAGTACATTGGGTAGGAACTGCTGTAAAGCGGTGACATAATGTGCCAAACGCTGCATCTACAGTCTTATCGATATACAATGTCGACATGTATGTTTTTGAAACAAAATGTGAAGCACTGAACCACACAAAGTGAAGTGGTGAAGGAGCACTATATATTTTTTTAATCAGTGGTTCTCAAATGGGGTCCAATATATTGCTTTTTAATGCAGCAACAGGCTGATGCTAGCTTTTCAAATTAAGAGCAAATTAACTGAAGAATGAAGCAAATTATTGCTAAGTTGCATGCAAATCATTTCATGCCTTTATTTTGGTATGTTTTATACAGGTGTGCTTTGTAATATCTATATTTTTATATATAGTATATACTCTATATAATACACCACTGTGAATGTAGCTTCAGTGTTGGGTAATGCAGGCACTGATTAATTTTTCCCCATCCAAAATTTTTGAATCAATGTTTTAAACGTTGACAATTTCATTTGTATAGAACTCCATGATACTTTCCCCACCGCATACCACAAGTGGTCCTGGAACCATGTTTTGAGAGTCACTGCACTAGATGGTTCTGTTATGGGCTGTCAGTTAGTTAGGCGCCATTAAGATCAGGTCTGAAACGCTGTCGAATATTCAAACTTTGCTCCGAGGCCTGTGAGAGAGCATGCCTTGAAAAGCATCTGCTGAGTCACATCGCTTTTGATTTAAATGCAGCCAAGATAGGCAGTTGCTCACTGAATAAGTGCGCTCAAAAATAATAAGGAAATGATGGAGCTGAATAATTTGCAATTGAATAATATCATAAATCTTTCATATAAATATGAATGACAAAGAATAAAAAAGTATAAGAAGTTCAACTTGGCAGTATTGCGTCAGATCCATGCCATTACTGCAAAAGAATACGGAAGGGGCAAAGTGTTATACTGTAATATTAGATGACTAAAAGAAAAGTTCTAAAGTTAAAGGGCCTATAACATGATATTTGATTCTTTTCACAGTGTGCTATGTGCATATGAATTACGTTCGGCACACTGGCGATTTAATTTTTGATTAAATATGAGTTTTATGGTACCGTATATTTCTAACCGGTAAGTAAAACGGCTCGTTAGCAGCGGCCGCGTGGCTCTCGTCCTCCCTTCATGACGTAGCTCATTGGCGGCAGGCCAGGCAATATGCATCCAGCCATCGTCTTGAGCGCTCATTCTAACAAGGCTCGCGGCTAATGGAGACTTTTCTAACACTGTAAATATGGGGCCAAAAACAGGCGTTTTACTGACATTAAAATGCAAAACAGCGTCAACACACCTCTCACTTGTTTCTCCAATCAAATCAGCCCCCGTGGGAACTTAGTATTCATAACAATTGTTCACTCACAGGTGAAATATTTACTACTGACGCTAAATTGTCTGGCTGTGTGCTCCCAAACACACAGTTTGGCCATTTGAGTATTTTCTACAGTAAAAGGTTGTAGCTAATAAATGAAATGTGGATGTTTACCTTACAGACTTTGCAAAATCTCTCAACTAAACTAAAAGACATGGATAAGGTCTGTGTGTATTTTCTCTTGCACAGACGTGCGGAAAGGTGTAGGGGATTTGCAAATTGCTCTTGTCTCGCTCCTGTCGTCATGAGCGCACTTCAAGCCATTTTCATCCGCACGGGTGGGGCTGGTGCAAGAGCACAGAATAAGCAAGGAATGCTTGCACGTTGGGAGTGTTTAGGGTGAGAAATCAACATTGCAACATGGCTAAAAGCTGCAAAAAGTTGAATTTTCATTTTACAAACCTTTTAAAGTTGTAAAGAACGAATTTCATGCTCAATTAACTCCATGGTAGCCGATCATACCCCCAATCTGCACATACGATCTTGACACTGGCCGATAAGCCGATTTCAAGGCCGCGCAATTTCCTTTGAGTCATGCGCTTGCTGTCACTCTAAACGTGGGCATTGATTTGGGCTTGGGCTTTTACGTCAATCAGTTCACTCTGCACTCAAGAAAAGTAACAATAATCTGTGGGCTAGATACGATAAAGCCGCGCCCCCACGTTCCCTCAAGGAAGTCAATGGCGCCCTTACTGATTCATATATATATATATATATATATATATATATATATATATATATATATATATATATATATATATATTGTTTATGTCATTTATACCCTCTTCTCAATTTCTTCCTACTCAGCGTTTTCTCATGGCAGTTTATGAAAAGGCAGCTCAAGCACTTGCTCACTTGGGCGCCTGGATATAAAAATCAAGGTGGCCGTTAAAGAGCAGACTGTAAGCTTTGCTTCTCGAGGCGTTTTCAACCTTGCAATCTGATGACACCTGAATATGTGATTTAAGCGGCGTGTACATGTTGAAAGCCGTGAATGTTGACTCAACATAACATAAGGACAATACCAGTGTGAAGCTGCCAATGTCTGTTGATTTTCCAGTGGCGACTCATTTGCTTGTAATGTGCTTGCAAATGTGTTTGAATGTACAGTATAGTATGTTTTAACTTATTTAAGTACACTGGAGCGTTTGAAAAAATTTGAACACATATAAATGTAGTTTTGCAACAAGTACATTTGCAAATATGTTGTAGTTGAGACAATTAGGTTTGAACCTATTTGCAACAAGTACAATGTATTGCTATACTTGAAAGTGTTTGAAAATACTTTCAAACATACTTAAATACCTTTGAATGTACATAAATATGTATATGTGCATATGCATATGTTCTAATGTACTTGAAATGCGTTCAAATGTACTTAGATACATTTGAACATTTACAATTACTTTGAAACGTTCCTGCAAATACATTCAAGGGTTACTGCATATACATTTGAACATTCTTGAGACGGAAGAAAACACTGTTTTTAGAACATTCTACAAGTATGTTTTAACATATTTGAAGAAACTTGGAACACGTGTTAACACATTCGACCAGAGGCAAACATGTTCGATCATATTTGCAAGTACGTTCGAACGAGTTTGCCAGTCAACACTGTTTACTCCACATGGTCAGTGCCACGCTTATGTAAAATAGCATTTTAAATGACCACTGCTTCATTGCAATTGTAATTTTCCCCCCGCTTTTTAAACAGGACACACGGTTTTGTATTTGGGCCATACTCATTTCCACTAGGGAATCTAATAATTTGACTACATCACGAGTAATTGTTTGTACTGTTCTTTCAATTTAAACAAAAGCGCAACGCAACAGAGAGTTGTGTAGTTTTCTTCCATTAGCGCCGTTTCTTGTCCCCGCAGGGAACACCAGCTGGTTTGGTGCGCTACAAAGTGGATCCGGAGGCCTATTCATATTCTGCCAGTATATTTGAGGTGGAGGAACTCACCGGAAATGTTGTCACAAGAGTCAACCTCAATGAAGAGCCCAACCTCAAATTCAATGTAAGAATAGACACATGCACACACACACACACACACACACACACACACACACACACACACATTTTCAAATATTTAGAACGCAATACAATTTACAGTATTTGTCTGGGATTTTTTTTTTTTTTTGATTGCCGCTCTATAATGTCAAATGATCTTTTTAAAGTCTTCTTTAGTGTGGTAGCTCATCAGATTCAAGTTGTTGTCTGTCGTGGGGCTCTGGGCTATGCTAATTCCATCTTTTCGCTCGGCTTTAATTAACGCAACACAGATTCAAAATCCTCTCAAGACCCCCAATTTTATCTCAGCTCCTACTGAAACGACCCAACGGAAGAAAAATTGTGCAATTATTGGTTATAACACCACCTGAACCACAGGGACGGAAATGCAGTTAGATTTTCAAAATGGCATATTTGTTAGTATGAACCATCAAACATGTTGCTTGGATGAGATGATATTAAGGTTTGGTTCTCATTCAGATTGCTTTGGGTGCAGCCAATGGTAATTAAGCCCCGCTTAAAGGAGAAGCAACCTTAAGCAGGAAATATTAAGTACCCTATTGGTACATTTAATCATTCTGAACACCAGGTAAACAAACGAAACAAATTTGGAGGTTATGTAAAATATATCGTGTTTGTCCTTTGTTTATAAGCTGGTTGTGGTGGCCTATGATGATGGCGAGCCGGTGAAGGAGAACACTACGCTGGTGGAGATCACCGTCCTTCAACCCTCCGTCATTCCCATCTTTACTCAAGAGGAATACAGGTATTGTTTTGATCAGCACGATTCTGCTACGCAACCGTTCGTTCTAGTACAATATTGCAAAATTGAATGCGGATCATATTTTGCCGCTCATTTATTTCAACCCTGAACCAAAATATGTTAAATATACCCTTGCTTAAAAAAAAAAAAAACACACACACAAAGTGTACTGTATTGAGGGTGAGAAATTGATGGCCATTGATGACTGAAAGAACCCAATAAACATCTCAAAATACTCTTTAAACACCTCAGTATCAATAATCATGCCAAATAAAGCATACACCACAAAAATACTACAGTCGTCTCTTTCAGTCGGCAGAAAAAGCTTGATTGATGAGGAGCATTCCATACTTAAACAACAACAAAAAAATGGCAGACTGAAACAAAACGTTTTGCTGCCATCTAGCGGTTGACAATGGAATTACACCAAAAATAATCAGGAAGAAGAATGTAGGGAGATAAGTATATTCAAATTCGTTCAATTTGCATATTCAAAAACCATCATGTACTCAACAAAACTATATTTATCTGTCTTGCACTTTCAATGGAATACAACCACATTCATTACACTGGGTGTCAGTCCCCTGCCGACAGTGAGCGAAGGGGTGCGATCTCAGACAATTTCCTCCTCAGAGCATTCCACCCTCACATCAAACATATACTGTATTGACACTGCTTTCATTTTCAATTATATGACAGCTTCTCATTTCCCGCCATTTTCAACCATCGTTTATCACATCGTATGCTCGTCATCTCAACACCTCAGAATGATGCTGGAGCAAAACATCGATCTTGCTTCTTGTCAGATGTGCTACTTTTCTTAATATGGAAGAAACCTCATTTTGACGGCCACATACGCATTTTCACTTTTTAGAAAGATTTAAAAATTTCACTTGAGATGTTTAAGACTATGCCCAGTGTGTTGTGTGTGCGTTATGCGTATATGCACCAGTTGGCACTCACACAAGTGATTAATTGCTTTCTGTTCAATTTAGGGCTGCTGTCAAAAGTAAAAGTCAAGTCTGACTCGCAAATATCCGAGTCTCAATCGTCCAATTCAAGTTTAAGTCACATAGGTCCATGTCCAAGTCAAGGAAGAGTCACAAAGATCAGAATACGAGTCAAGTCTGAGTCACAAAGGTATCAGTCCGAGTCAAGTTCATATCACAAAGGTCTGATTCTGGGTCAAGTCTGTCACAAACATACAAGTCTGACTCAGGTCCGAGGCACAGAAGTCAGTCAAGTCCAATGTCTGAGTTCAGATTCAGAAAAGCTTAAGAGTTACTTTCAAGACAGAAAAACATTCTTTTCATGACAAAAATTTGAGAAATTTCGCTGCACTCAATACTCGCTGAAAGAAACAGTGCGTGCTTTGGCGCTTGGAGTTAACCACTGAAATGGCAATTTTGATCTGAGCAACTTTATTTCAAGTTTTTTAATGGAGACAGATTTGACTTGATTTGATTTGATACATGTCTATGTATTTCAAAGAATAATGATCCTGTTTGGTTGGACTCGATGCGCTCGCAACTTTATAGTTCAAATGAATTTTCTTACATCCCTAACAATGGCTGAAGTGGCAATTTTCATCCGAAGAACTTTATTTCAAGTTTTTTTTTAAAGGACATTCATTTTTTAGGAATAAAAGTTGGACCCGGTCGAGTCGACATAAAATATTTTGTGTGTCGAATGCCAAGAAGTCCAAAGATCCCAACGCATAAATTTAGAGACTGCCAGGTAGACAAAAATGAAGTACTATGATTGACATGTCACTGTCAATACATTTTCAATATGGTTTGCCTCGCACTTGAAGCAAGGTAGAGCTCATGTATTTGAAGGAAAATGCTGATGTGATACAAAAAGAGAGCAAGTGAGCAAGAAGCCATGCCATGAAGTAATATCATTCTGCTGTCATGAATATGGAACATATCTTCCAGCAAAAATCATGTGCTTGTCTGTTTATTTGAGGCTGCATCTTTTTGAACCTGTAATCCCGTTATTTTTTTTTTTCCCAGTCAATGCGTGTGTATGTGTATGTACGTGTGTGACTGCTCACGCAATTTCAATTAATTAGCCCGGTGTTATTGAACAGAGGAAAACCTTTGCACTATTGTGGTTTTAAAGGCTTACTAATGCAACCTAATGAATTTTTATGGTTTCAAGCGGCAGTCACCGAGCCATGGGCAAGGCTGAATATGTAATATTGATTTGTATACTGAACAGGAGAACCACAATGAATAGGAGAGTGGTTGGGCAGCAATGTGTCATCTCTTATTTCTCCTGTGAAGAATTGCAATCCCGGTGGTGGCGCTTTTGCCATCCGAGTCGATTGAGTGTAAAACAGATGAATGGATAGAAGTATGGGTGATTTGCACAAGTTAGGTGGACGGGCGAATGGATCAGCAGGTTGTTGGGTTTCTGATGGCGCAGCACGTATAAAAAGTGAATAGGTGAATGGATGTAACACCCCAACTAATAGAGTTGGAGCAAGTGTTTGGAAGGACTGACAAATGATCAAGGACAAGATTGATGAATGGCTTTTGGGATGGACGGACGTAAGTACGAATGGATGGGTCAAATGTAGAGAATATGCATGACGGATGTCCGATCAAAGGTGAGCTCTATGGATTAACATCTCTTCATCAAAGATGTAGCTCTGAACTACAGATTTTTTGTCATAACTCCAAGTTAGGAAACTGAGAAACAAAATCTACTTTTGCGTCAAATACTGTATATCATCCTCCGTGAGATTTCATTTGAAAGGCCAGGATGTCCTTAGCACCGTCGGATTCAGTGGGGTAACTCAAATAGCTCAAAAGATAGAGACAAAATCAAATGTCGAATACAGTGGAAACAAATGAATAAACTATCTTGGAAGGATATAATATTTCCACAGACTGAATAGAAGAATGGAATCTTTGGCCCTGTCTCCAACAATGGGTTTTACCCTACACTACTCTACGCCGCTCTACACTGCATTGCCACCGCCACTCCCCAGCAGATAAAGAAGTTATGAAGTTCTATAGGAGCATTCACACAGTTATTTTCCTAAAACTAACTACTCTAACACGATCTACAACTGAACCCTTTACTTTATGCCAAAAAGATCAAGTAAACCACTGTGGAGCCTATTTTGCTTGATGCAGAAGAAGGTCTGATCTTTCTCCAAAAAGGTCTGAATTCTCAAGTTATTCTATCTTGGTTGCCCACTCACAGGAGGGTGACGCTGCGTAACCCATGTGACTATGTCTGACCTTTGGGACTTAACAGGTTCCAACTAGATCTGTTCTGTCAGGGTGCAGATAGATGGGAAGATGCAGAGCAAGAAAAGGTCAGTGACACGACAGGCTAGCTCAAGTCACCTATCTAATACTATGTGCCAAAGAGGCCTTACCTAACGATGGCGCCAAAATACAACTTTAATATTAGAGATTGCTTCTTGTGGCGATTTAAGATCCAACTGAAAGCAGAAAAACAGCAAGTGGACACATTTTGCAGCACATTACAGAGAATATATATATATTTTTTTTGGTCTGAGTTCCTTTGATCTCAGGCTTTGTGACTGGTTTTACAAGAAGATTGACACTGTCAGGACCACAGGAACCAGGAGAACATGTGGCATTGGAAGAGTTTGGTGATATAGGTGGCAGCAAGGTTATCCAGGGATTCGAAGAAAGAAAGTATGGTTTTGAAATCGACTAACCGGCAGCCGTGATGTGGTGTCCAGAGTAGTTTTTTGTAGAGCAACTGGTGGCAGAATTATGCACATATGCCATTCATAGCTTGCTAGCTCTTGTAGCTAGCATTTTATTACATATTCCTCTGCAAACCACGGCGCCTGAAAAGAAATCCCAAAAGACCCAACCGTATTCCATTGTGCACTGTGACTTTTAAGAAAATGTAAAGATTTTAATTGTGCCTTGTGGTCTGGAAAGACAAAGTGTATAATTGTAGCAGCCTTTTGCAGCTCATGTACGCTTTCTCTCTTTTTCATGTGTCACGCTTAGTCACTCAAGGGGCACCCTTGCACCTGCACCATCAGTATGCAGCTCACATCACACTCACATGAATAGTTAACCGTGCCCACTGGCAATTAGCGGTGTGAGGATTAAGAGAACAGGAAAAAAACGAGCTCTCTGAAAAGATTATTTAAAACACGTTGTGAGCATGCGTAACAGTTGCATGGGTGCTTATGGCCTAGCGTGTATGTGTAAAAGCAGGTTTTCCTCCCGCGTTGTCACAATTCCCCACAGCCTGTTACTAACTTAATGGATCTAATTATCAACCTTGTCGCCAGCGTTAAGAGGCAAATCGCCTCTAAACATCAAAGCGGCGTGATCGCACGTGACGATCTGATGCTTTTTCTTACACCATTACAGAGATGGCGATAAGGCGGTAATTCATGCCAGGAGATTCGGATGAATCTGGCCTTGTCGTACCCATGTTGTGTTCAGGAATCTCTGGCACCGAGTGGAAAGTCCGGGATTTATTTTTTCATCCAGTTGGGCAATAGCGAAGCCACAGCTGTCGGTTGTACATTGAGCGATGCATCTATTACCTCTGGCAAATTGATCCACCGTTAATTCATTGCGAGTCCACAGGTGCAATCCTTAATCTCGCTGTTGGAATTTGATAGAATGGTTCGGTTTTGCAGCAAAGACACACAAAGGTAATCCGTTCTATCTGATTTAACTAATTAAGGAAAACGTGTGAAGTGGGATAACAATCTCAAACTCTTTAATGATCCAGTGATCCCATTTAGATTTTTTTTCATTGCTTTCGAACACAAAGAATAAGACTGCATTTCTCGCTTAAGCTGGGTGTGCACTTTACGATCTTAAAATTGAACACGCTGCACAAGTTAATCACATGCCATGACTGGCATTAACAACATTTTTATGTGTTTGTTTTTTGTACCAATATCATTTTTGATCAGTAAATGTAACATTTAAAAGTTGAGCGACACGACACGTGATATAACGACCAATCAAAAAATGCCATGTCTTATCAAATTTGCTTTTTCTAACAAAAAAAATCTAGATATAATTAGGAACCACTATCCAGATCTGTATATTTTGTGTTTTAGTCCAACTCCTAATTAGGAGTATGCAATTCTGCAAAAGACAGTTTGATGTGTTTTCCAATGCATGAGTTGCAATTCAAGAACGCTTTCATTTGAAAGTGGAATGATTTGTATCAGTTCGACTGGGGAATTATGATTCGATTTCTTTTGGTAAGACTCAGTTCAAGGAGATATGATGTACGAACTTTTTTGTTGTCATTTTACACGCTTTTGAATAAACTTGTCAGGACTGTAAATGTTGCATTAGAGTCTAAGATATATCTCTCCAGTAAAAGATGATTTGATACATATCTATGTATTTCAAAGAATAACGATCCTGTTTGCTTGGACTCGATGTGCTTGCATCTTTATAGTTCAAATGAGTTTTCTTACATCCCTAACAATGGCTGGCCATGTTCCTCTGTGTACATTGAGCCTACTTGGTTTGTAAAGTCGGATATTCTGAACACTAACTCAAGAAACAACACGCACAAAATATTGAGTTTGCCACGCTTGAGTGGTTTATGGAAGCATCGGCGGATCAAACATCCCAAAATAACACCTCTCGACAACGCCCTGAGAGAAAGCGCTGCTCGGGCATCGCTGAGGTCTGATATTTAGAAGAGTTTGTCATCGTCTCTTAACATCTCTGTGATGTGACATGTTTATGAAAGGCAATCAAGGCGACCGTGAACAGACTCTTGAATGTAACTGATGTACAAGTAGGAGGCTGAAAGAGACCGTGAGATTGAATGTCAGTCAAGCCGGAGAGAAATGACACGGCGAGCGCACTATAATTGGGAAATAATGATGTGAATGAGCGTAGCAAAAAGAAACATTGGCATGCAAGCTGCAGACGATCAGAATACCTGTTGGATTGAAATGCACAAGAGTAACGTAAAGACTCTCTGGATGGACGAGGAGATAGCCACAGTCGAGATGACGGGCAAGCAGATTGACGCTAAACGCTAGTGATGTTGCGCTTGAAGCAGATGCTCGACTAAAGTGTCAAACGCTCTCGGCGAAGCGTCACAATACGTTGTTTGGACGTCCCCTTTGCAGCCAGCGGAACATATAAGTGATGTTACGCTCGAAGCTGATGCTCCACTTGTAACCGACTGTAACGTCACTTGTGTTGGTGAGAGAAAAACTATGAAAACCAAGGAGAAAAGGATAGTTATAATGTATGTCTCAAATAATGATATAATGACATTTTATAAAAGTAAGGAGTTTCAAAATTGATAGGCAATATAATGAAAACAGATTATCATTTGCGGTATGCGTATTGCATCACTTTATACTGCAATACACAGATATAGATATTACTGTAATTTCAACACCACTGCTTCAAAATAATTCAGCGTTTCGGATAGCAGTGTCGTGACTCACAACAATGACTCGTTTGAAACGCTTCAAAACAGTGACTCATTTCAACACAACTGCTTCAGATTGATTCAGTGGTTCAGAAAGCTTTGGTTTGACCATCGCCACTACTGCTTTGAACAGGAATACATCGTGTAAGCTCGTCTGTACACTTGTCTGCTTCATGTTGCACTTTTGAATTTCAATCAAGCTTTAGTCTCTGTAAAGGCAGAGTAACACCCATCCCGGGTAGATGAGGTCACACAGAAGTGACATGAAATACAGCAAAACGAAAACCAGTTTGAAACTCTCAGGCTACAATGTAAAAGGAGCAGAGACTTAAAAGGACACAAAGTTACTGAAACGTTCCTATCAAATCCAAAATGTCAGGACACAACATTCTTCTGGTCCCCTGCCGGTTTCATCAAGAAGGTTCAAGGAGCCCCGCTGATTCTGACCTGCGTCCCCTCCCGCCATGGCCGCTACATGTTCTGACTTTCTATTCATTGCCTGATGAAACTGTTTATAATGTTTGGACATTCTGCAGCTGTTTTTGCCCCGTGTTGATTGTGGACACTGGGATACCGTAGAAACTCGGCAACAAGCCTGATTGCAATATAACCCCAATAAGTGATGCGCAGATGAGGCTCCGCTGTCAAGTGTCTACTAAAAATTGGGGACAAAGGGATAATGAAAGCTGACATGAATTGATGAAGTGGAGTGGTGAGACAAAAAGCTTTTGATTACAGATAAGGGAGATAATCTTTCCGAGGCAAGTCAACTGTTATAATGGCATTAAAAGAGGCGATTTATCACCGAATTGTTGGATTAAGCTACTTTTGCCGAGTCACCTCTTTTCGAAACTTTTAGTCCCTCTCAAGTCTGCTCTGTATTTCAACAGCGCCTCCACTCAGGTTCAGAGCAACTCTTAAGCTGTTTGATAGTCGCGTTTGGCAATTACAGCGGTGGCGTCAAGGGCAAAGTGGTAGCATGGCGAGGCGGAAGACAAATGTTGAGGTGCGACTGCTTGACAGGAAGGCAAGAAAAAGAGAGCGTCGCTTTGAGAGTTGGCGAGAACTTGAGATGGGTGATTGACAGGCAAAAAATGAAGACGTTGTGCCTGAGCAAATGTGATGGAGTGGAGAGAGGTATGATATGGCAAGAGGGGAAAGTTCCACAGAGTACAAAGAATGTATTTTTATCTCTCACACATGGATGTAAGAGCCGCTTTGGGAGTAGTAATGGCAGACTACTCCCGGATGGAATTCATTTGAATCAATGCTTGGTAGCTATTGCTCAAACCAACGAGAACGAGTATTTTTCTGTGTAGAGTGCTATCAACACATATTAGATGTGTCAGAAACGTTTCAGGACTACTGTCAGCAGTTGTTAGTGATTGTGTTTGTAATTTCTAACGTCTTTGTTGTGCTAAATGCAGTGAGTTTCCTAGTGCACTTTTTTCCCAACCAGTGTTCGGTGAGATATAGTCAGATTTGCCATGGGGAATGATCAGATTGTGTGGTTTTTTTTTTGGGGGGGGGGGGGTTGCAATGTGGATTGGTTGGTAGGAATGTGGGATGGTTCTTGCCCAATGGCTGTCAAGACATCACTGCACTATATAGCACAATATGTTTTCTGTAATCTATATTGTTTATGTGTATCTATTTGTATTTGGTACATGCAGCATCCACTTCAGCCTGTGGGCCTGGAAGGGGGCTCCTCCCACCTGTGGTACCTTCTGGAGGTTTCTGATTTTCCCCTAATTGGGGTTTTTGAGTTTTTCCTTCCCCTGCTGGGAGCTTCGACAGGGGATGCTGTTGTGTACCTTACACTGAAAAGATGTATGACTTCTTTTTTCGAAAGAAGTCTGCACATGACCTCTCTTCATCTGTGAAGCCCTTTGAGGCTTCGGTGATTTAGGGCTATACAAATAAAATTTGATCGATTTGATTGAGGTGCCACTACATTAGATTGGCGGGGCCGACAGTCGTCAGTCTCGACAATGAGTCTGTGACAGTGTTTTCGAAAAGGAAGAACGCTAACTCCGAACTGGGCCCTGAACAAAACTGAGCCAGATGGAGGCACTGGTATGAGTGGATAAATTAAAGCAAAGACGGCGAGCTCGAGCAAAGCCTCTGGCGCGAGACATTGCGACAAACGCTATCTTTCATTTGGATTTACTTTCACCGAAGACACAATTACACCATTACCGTTGTGCCTGGTGTGTGGTGAAAAGTTATTCCATCAAGAAGGTGGACCATTTTGTTCGCTTACATAAACACACAGAAACAAGCAACTTCCATTCTCCCAAATGTAAATGAGAGAACCCTGAAAGCTAATATAGGCTACGGAGGTTCATTCATCAATTGAAGAAAAAAGAATGTCACTCGTCACTTGATTTTTGTTTTGTTTTTTAGCGCCCGGATTTAACAGTTTGAAGCATTGGCTTGCTTCCTCACAACGTTTGGCTTTTACTATGATACAGTGGCTTGACATGCAGTGCATTGTCCCATATGTCTCGTTGCAACGAGGCCAACAAAGGTAAAGGTTGCCCCAAGGAGACCTCTTGACTTCAGGCTAGATGTAAATACGTACAAGAGGAAAAGGAGAGAGAAGTATGAAAGGGATCATAAAGAATGATGACAATAGGGAAATATGACGGATCATAAGGAATGGGCGTGCGGGAGAAACGAGCTCGTAGCCGAACAACATAATGAGTGAGACAAAACAAAATTGCGGCGGCTATAAGAAAGACATCCACAGAGAGCCGCCTTATCATTGCCGACATCTATCAACACCTTCATTATTCTGTCTGTGTAACACACTCAGGGAGAGCGTGTACCTCATAATGTGAACACAAAAAAACAAAAAACAAAAAAAAAAACGGGCTCTTATCTCCGAATTCACCTGCCACATATTTTTTAATTATCGGATGTCACTTTTCAATTTTCATTTGCGTGCCAGTGTTATCAGTGTAAACCCAGCTTGCTCCACTAAGTTAGTCTGGTCCATCTGGCGTCAACACCACTCCAGTGGAGGAAGTCTTGTTCAACACGGCAATGTTGTGTGTTTGCGCGACAGCATGTGGGCTTTAAATCGTCCCAGTGGTCTCAGCTTATGTCAATTAGAGGCTGCTGCTGCCGAAGAAGGAATGCAGGCATTGATAACGAGTAGTCCGGAGTCTGCTGGGATGAAGCCGAACCTGAATGCAGGTCAATTACAATTGGGAACACTGAAGAAAAAATGTTCTAAAGGCAAATGGACTTGGAGATGGAGCATGATTGTTAAATTTAAAAAAAAGAAGCCATTTTTAAACCAAACAATTCATTCACTGCCAGGCCTGTTAACTCATTTGCTGCCGTTGACGGCTATAGATGTCAAAGATCCGGATTTACTGGATAGTGGCATTGAATTCAGTAAAATGAATTTTAGACTTGTATAGCTGTCAATGGAAGGGAATGAACCAACTTATTGACTGCTAGCCTAGTAAAAAATGAATCTCATATCTATTAGCTGTCAGAGACAGAGTTCATGTTTTCAGACCAAGACCGAAAATTGAAGTCACTGTTATTCGGTCTCGTCTCTGTTTGGAACAGGGCGCATATGTGATTTTTGTTCCAGACCGGTCGAGACTCCCACTACTATTGCTACTGGGATCAGTGACAAATTGCATCATTTGTAGGGAACAACAAATTTGCTTGGTTTTGAAATTTGTTTCATTGTACTATTTCGAAGTGAAAACTACTGGTCATTTTGTTTTTGTTTGTGATTTCTCCCTAAAAAATTCAGTCTTAGTTTGTCTCAGTCTCGACTTCCAAAAGTCGGTCTTGACCGCGAAAAGTTTTGGTCTTGTCTCGGCCTCAAAATGTCTTCGTCTGCCTTAGCCTCGAAAGGTCTTGGTCTGGTCTCCGGCTCTACCGCTAAAAGTCTTGGACTTGTCTCAGCCTCGACCTTCAAAAGTCTTGGTCTTGCCTCGGTCTCAACCTCCAAAATTCTTGTGTGTTGTCTCAGTCCTGACCTCTAACCTTTTGGCTTTGTCTCAGATTTCAACCTCCAAAAGTCTTGGTTTTGTCTCGATTTTGACCGGCAAGTCTTGATCTTGTCTTGGTCTTGATACTCCCTAATCTTGTCTTGGTCCCAGTTGGTGTGGTCTTGACCACCACACAACTTAATTCATTTTATACAGTCAGTCAAACATACAACAAGACTATAAAAAAATAATTGTTTTGTTTTGCTTGCCCAGGTAAGGTATTTGTTTCTTCTGTCTGTAGCTTCAGTATGTTATATATATATTTCTAGGTATTCTCACACATCTCTTATCCCAATTCTGTGTGACTTCATCATAAAAGGTTTGCTAATAATTATTTGGTTCTCGGAGATGATTGTGTAAGGGTATAATTTAGATATGTAGGTGATTACCTATGAAAAGGTCATTTTATCACCCCCTCAAATTTGGCCCTGTCATTTTGGAACAAAGTGTGTTGAACTTTTGACAGAAACTAATTTTCCAATGTCACCTTGGGTCTAATTGGACCCGGCTATTTTTCTTATTTCTCGCTGACATTTGATTTGGCAAAGCATGGGCTAATTCATTGTAAAAACCCATTTTTAACATTGCAGCGATCACATTCGGGCTGACATTTATCCACTGATGTATGAATTCATTATCGAACAACAATTAGTGGTGGTTTGCTGGAGCATACTGAAAATAAAATGATATTTTCCCCTTCCAGTCAGTCGTGGGATTTGGTTTTCTTCAAGCACTCACACATCCGTTATCTACTCTCTGCCACATTCATCTACACCTAAGTGAACGGAGGTGCCTTCAACCTACTTTGGCACAGATTTATCTGATACCTGTAAAACAATTATTGCTTCCCCGTCAGTGCACACGATCTCTCAACTGTTTCCTTCAACATTTTTTGCAGCTTTCTCTATAAATTCCTTGCCTCCGCTGGTCTATTATTTTGTTGAGTAAAATCTCAGATGACAAAATTATACACTGTACTTAGGTCACTAACCCAGTGAGGGGTGAACGTTGGCAAGTCTGGCTG
This sequence comes from Hippichthys cyanospilos, assembly GCF_059441005.1. Taxonomy (NCBI): domain Eukaryota; kingdom Metazoa; phylum Chordata; class Actinopteri; order Syngnathiformes; family Syngnathidae; genus Hippichthys; species Hippichthys cyanospilos. Next base: position 7,190,685 of record NC_142385.1, read on the forward strand.
ATTTTAGATCTTATCGTGTTTAGTTCATGGGCACAATTGTTGATTTCATTCTTGAGACATTCTGGAAAGGATAATTGTTCTGAAAAAAATCTTAATGGGTTTTTTGTGTCATGTTCAAAATTTCCTTGCAACGACAACAACAAATGCAACTGCTTCAGATCTTGAATGAACCCTGGCGTGAATGCACGTTTGTTTCTTTTATCAAAATTCCCAAATGTTCGCATATCAGTGGGATAAAGGGCTATAGTAGCTATAGTTGTGAAAAAAATATATACCTGATCAATCAAGATCAACGAAGTAAGGATTAAAACATAGCGATATGTTGTGATTGGTCAGGTCTATCTTCCCAGTTAGCTTTAGAGTCTAGTTTCTGAGTCTGGTTTTCCAATTGGAGCATTCCAGGAATAGTTTCCGATCCTCACTACTGTCATATTGGATTTTTGCATGTAAAAACAGATTTCCATTTCTGTGTACCGTCTGCTCCTCACGTGACAAGTTTCCCGTTATCAAATGTCGGAATGAACCGAAAAGTCATTAGAAAGATAATTGAAAAACTTCATGACTTCATCAGTGCAGATCACATGTATCGGGAAGCTACAAAGAACAACAGGGAAGGGTTGCCTTGGAAGCACTTGACAGATTTTAGATCTCAGCTGATTGCGGCCGAGCCTCCGGAGGAAAACGAAGGCCCAGAGTAATGTGTATTCATATTTAATGTTGCTAAAGGCGGCCGACGCTCGACTGATGTGTTCCCAGGTTTGCGCCTGTGAGTGAGGAAGCTGCGGTCGGAAGCCCAGTGGGAGTCATCCTGGCGGCTGCTGTCAATCAAACCATCGTGTACTCTATCGTGGAGGGCAACGAGGGAGGTGAGCGTGCGCCGAGCGGTTCATGTGGCGGCAACGCTTGGCTGCCTTGGCTAATTTACATGACCGCTAAGTATAGCGTGCCAGTTTCTAGCATTTAGCTAAGTATAGGCGTTTACGCTGCGTTTTGCTTTCCCCATCGCAGGTGTGTTTGAATTAAACAACAAAACAGGATTGATATCCACAGCCAAACAGCTGGACTACGAGGCCAAATCCAGCTACATTCTCAAGGTCGAAGCAGACTCCATGAGAGTGGTCTCTTCCAACCTCCGAGTTCCCTCCAAGAGTAAGTGAGTTCATTTAGACGAACTCTCCTCCTTTGAGGCAAGACGGGTCACACCGGCCGTGACAATTAACTGCAGGCCGGCGTTTGGCTCTCTAATGAGGACATGCGAGCCCACACGTGGTATGAAAGCATTTGCATTCATCTCAGTGTCAGGCATTGTGTGTCCTTGCAGTCATTTTGGCACTTTGGCAGTCATGCCGGCAATTAACCCTGACATGTTAGCATAGCCTGGTTTCAATCACATCAGTCGGCGCAGTGGGACGGACGCCAGAATTAGAAAACTTGTGGGAGTAAGTCAAATATTCATGAAGTCTGAAACTCTTAAGTTACAGTGGTAAAAGTCAATTGATCATTGGCCATTATTTAAATTCTTTACAATGAAACACTTAACTGTAATAGCTTCTACTGTAGTTCAAGTTTGACCTGATATCAGCTAGCTTAGCAGTGACGTTAGCTTACCTCTGTTTGTAGTAGTTGTATTTTGTTGTCCTCTTACTTTAAGATATAAGATGTCTATGCCACGTTTGCAAAGACATAATCTTTGAATCCGAAGTCCTCTTTAGTGCTCTCTCCTTGACAAATGCTTCGTGAAGTATCCTTTGCACCCTTCAATGTAGCATACTGTTGTCTTGCTAATGGTGCTACCTGTGTAACAAGCGGTTGGATTGAGAAAAAACACAAAATAACCTTGATGTCAGTTTAACATCTAATATATGAAATTAGTGCAAAAACATGTTCTTTCTTTATTGCACATTAGTCCAGTAAACTATGCTTTGCTAGCTGCACCTCGTAACTGTTTACGTCAGTTAACTTATCGCGATGTATTACGCAGTATAAAAAGGTTAGATTTTTTTATTTTTTTTGTCTCTAATGAAAATTAACCCCAGTTATGACACAAATGTTGGTCTTCTATCTACGGTTAGCTTCTGTTTTTCCCCGCCAGTGCCGCTCGACTCCTCCCAATTTGCGCACGTCCTAATTGATGCTCGGCTCCTTGGCTTTCTTCTTTAATTATAGTGTTTACCACACGCTGCGCTCGCTTCATTTACACAATTTAACTCTTAAGTATTCCGCCAGGAATAAAGCTCTGCATCATTGTGTTCATTAGCGACTCTTCAATCCTCGTCAGGCCGCTCTTTTAATCAGGCAACAAATCAATAGCATTCTAATGACACTGCGCTCCCAATTTCTGACTGAAGTGAAGGTTGGAATCTTAAATAAGCATTTTAGTCCTGTCGATCAAAAGATTTGAAAAAAATGAAAGAAAAGAAAAAAAAAGACTGTTTTGGTCAATCTTTGCATTGTAATGTCAGTCACGCTTCACTAATTTATTTATTTTCTGCTTCTCGTGAGTGTAGTTTACAATTTGTTTTAACTCTCTGCAGCGAGTCGCTGCCTGAAACCCATTGGCTCATTGGATCGTAAATGCTGCATGCGTGACCATTGCTTTTGAATCTTGCCGGATGTTATCCTGTGTACTAGAGGAGGCCATGAGCTCATCTTTAGCGTCTCGAGACGTCGCACACATGGTGTCTTATCACAAGATGTTCCTAGATCCTCATCTATGCTAATTAACAGCTGTCTTTGCATATTTTTGCTCGAGATTAATTTACTGTAATTTATGCTTGGAGATTTTTGCTACTTTGTTTGGTAAATAAAAAGGACGAAGTGATACTAAAATGTCAATTTCATGATCCCCCTTCATTTGGCCTTGCTAAAAAACATAATTTTGTAATGTAGACGTCAGGGCACTCCTCGTTGATGTCACTATGTCAAGAAATCTATTTTATTTTGTGTGTTTTGAAGCTTCATTGTTTCTGTAAATTATCAAAAGAACACAGCTTTTGTTATTAAAGTCGAGGTGCAATAATAAAACAACTTATCGATCAAATGTATAGGTATGAGGATGATGTATGATCATTTAGAGCAGCAGTTCTTGAATGGAGGTGCAAGAAGGTACTTTAAGGGGTATGTGAGTTTTTAGCTGGGTTTCTGCAGGTAATTTCATTTCTTACTTATTAGGAGCAGCTCTAAAGAATAAATAAATGCATCATTCAACCATTCAAAAATGTTAGTAACCACTGGGTTAGAGAGCTAAAATTTCAACCTCTGGACAGTAAATATTCTTTATTTAGTTTTCAATGAATGCAAACAGATTTGTATTACTACTTATACTCATAAACACCTTTTACTTTGAAAGCCATTATCTTAACTTTTTCTGGTGCCATGGATGACATTCTAGTCTTTTAAAATAGTAATAACAGTAATGAATAACATTCTTGTCAAATACGTTTCTTTTTTTATGGAGGGTAGCTGACACCCTTGACTAATGCTTACTTAATAAAAGACAATTGAGCACTGTGGTGATAACTGTGACCATTGGATGGCAGTGTTTCCACACATATAACAAAGATGTTACATACATATGATTCTAAGTAAGGAATGGAAATCAACAAAACAAAATATTCGTTTTTATTTTCTGCGCAGTCAAGCTTCCTACTTTTGTTGCCCTAATTTTGGTGCCCACTTTCATTTGTGCCTCGGAGACCGGCCCAGTGCAATAGGAAAACTTAATGTTCATTAGTAAAGGAAAAGTCAACTCAAATAATACAATTTTCGGAAACAAAACCTTTTTTCTGTGAGGACGAAGGAAAACTGCGGGTTTGCAATGGCATTTTCAGTTTAGACCAAATGTAAACATCTCTGTGTTGTCACCTCCAGGCACAAAAGGTAATAGCTGCCGAGTTCTATTTTGCCGACAGCCTTTAATGTGATGTTCCTTGCCAGCAGGCATTTAAAGTTTTCAAATTCGAAGGAGGCATTTTTTTCCCCCTCTCCCGCCGTCGGATGTCAAGTCACGCCGCAGGTCTCAATAGAGGCTTATCTTTTATGGTGACAAGTGACTGCGACGTCAAAGTCGGGCCAGACTGGCTTTGAAACGACTTAATCTGCCACGTGTCGCTCGCCTGATACTGTCCTTTGTACATCTATTGTGATGCCTGCCTTTGCTGCTCCAAACTGATCCGCTAATTTGTTGTGTTTGCGATTCAGGTAACACGGCTGCGGTGGTGATTGACATCCAGGATGAGAACGACCACTCACCAGTTTTCACAACCTCTCTTTATATCGGAGGAGTGGCAGAGGATGCCAAAACTTTTACCTCAGTCTTACAAGTGCAGGTACTTTGGGGCATATATGATTTATCTTTTGCCAAAAATGCCTATTTCAGTCACTTACGGTAATGGTAAAATTATGTTTTGGGTGTGCCTACTTGACTGGGCTATACTGCCCCCGGTGGCCAAATCATGCACACTATGAATAAATCTTGAAGCACAAGCTGCGTTATACTTTACATTGAAATTTTATTATCTAGGGATGTCCCGATCACATCACGTAATTTTCAGATGCTCTGAAAAAAGGGTACATGCCGTGTCCATTCCCAAGAGTAGGTTCAAATTGAGCAAAATTGTCAAAAAAGTGAACAGTCAAACCCGCTCAAACAGCATCCAAATCAGATTAAGCTCAATTAATTCAGAATATATCCCACTTAACATATTCTGTCATTTGTATCTCTGCGAAATTTCATCTGATGAGAATTTGCTTCTGTGGTGTGTGTTTGCATTAGCCCTCATTGACTTCTGAATCTGATGAAACTTTACCTCCTTTTGGTTATTAATATCCGAGCTCTTTTCTCGTGGGATTTCACCAACTGGATCATCACATGTTTTATTCATTCCAATGTTTTCACATCCTTTTCTGTCAAATAATATGGCTCTCTCATTCATGTCTCTAAACCACTAGAGCATCCAGCTAAATTAATTGAAAGTACACTATACTACCCGACATTTATTTTAATGATAATATTCAGGAATGCAATTCCCTTTAAGATTTTCTTTCTGTTTGATCGATTTTTGTTAATGAACTAATAGGCACATCTTTCGGCTGTCTCTGACATGATCTGATCACAGAGAACAAAAACAGCTACTGTGGTACCTTCAAAGACCCAAAATGGGTTGTACAATATATCAGCATGTTTTAATGAACCCAGATGCCGTATGATATTTATGTGTCGTCTGTGAAAGGCAAATGTGCTTCAATATCGGATGACAGTTTTGAGCTCATTCTTAGTTTACAGTCCTGAGCGGAAGCGTAGATGAGATTCTCGGTGCTGCTAACACACAACAATTTTGCACATGGATACTGAAAGCTCAGCTAATCTGTGACCCGACCTCTTTTATGGGAAAGTCTCCCTGCCGTGATTGTGACTGAGTCAATACAAGAATAGGTTAGGAAAGTTGATCTAAATAACTCGTCCTCCTGAATTTAATGAACGAGAAATTCATGAGTCATGAGTAAGTGAATAGATGGAGCCAGCCGGGCCACAGCGTGCATGATTGATGACTGGAGGAGGTAGGCCATCACATTGAATAGAAGGCACAAAAGATGAAGAGAAGGTGGATCTCAGCAGTCTCACCATAAATATTACTGACCTTTGCAATTCCACCTTTTTCGCTGTTACCAAGTCAAACACTGTAGATGGTGCACCAACCTGACATTTAATAACATTTGACTTCTTCTTTGGAGCGTTAAAAGCCTTCTAAATCCCAGCAAGCTCATGCCGCAATCACAAATGGGGCAAAATAGCCGAAAAAAAAAAAAAATCAATTGTATTACATTTCATTTTAAGGCCATTATTTTAAGGAAACAATCTTAATGTGAGCTGTAGCAAACTGTGGCACACCAAATTTGATTGAAAACTGTACAGTGTAATTTGTTTATATACTTTTGAACAAGTCACAAAAGACAAGCGTAAGGAGATCCTTTTGCTTAAAAAAAATTGACTGCTTTCTTAAAGGCAAAGTAGGGCTGGGTAATATAGCCCAAAAATAAAATCTCAATTATCTTTCAATCCCTTTGTACAAATATGATGTTAAAGTAGGAAATAAACCCAACAAACATTTATTTAAACGTTTGATTCCTTAAAATACAGTGGAAAATATTAATCCAAAAACAATACCCATTGTTTCGAAATTTAACATTTATTTTGCCATTTTTAGTTGTAAAGGGTTAGATTGTCTATAATTCCTTATATAACTAAATTATTTTTCACATACAATAATAACCTACTTGCTGTCAACTGAAAATGATATCACCTGCGCTTAAGGTTCAGGTAACGACCAATCACGGGTCACCCACTGGTCATGTGACATAAGCTGAACTGTGATTTGTTGTTAATACACGTAATATCATTTAAGTAAACAGTAAGTTAAAAAGTATTAATCGTACATGAGAAATAATTTAGCTATCAGATGTAATTTTATGGTTGTAAGAGTACAGAAATCGAACACCAAGTACTTATTCATCTCCATCTCTGCCTTTTAAACTGATGTTTTTATATTTCACCTCTGTGTACTGTATGGATGAAAAAAATATTTTGGAGCTTTGAATCTTGTATGCTGGATTTTGGCGACTGCTTCTATGGCTTTTCAACATTGTGTCATGAAAGTGGGCTATACCGTGGGATAAGACGGTCAACAGATTTAAGGCCATCTTTTTGAGCCTGGGCTCTTGCACTGAAAAGAAATCCTGGCTCTTTTTTTTCATTTCGTCTATAAAACATGACTCTCGGCCAGTTATAGCTGTACCGTGGGGGTCTCCTAAATCTTGCCAGATTAAACATATTCTTTTGAGAAAAAATCTCTCAGGCTGCTCCTACAGCCTCCTTTGTGCTCCATCCGTCTCTTCGTGTTGACACTCAGACTGCAGAATTGTTTGATCCAGTCTACAATAACCACAATGTGCTTAATTAAATTCCAAAAAGGAAAATGATCATCATATTGACGCTGGTGGTGATGATGTTAACATTGCTTATTGAAGTGTTGATGATCTTGCAGGCCCTGGACAAAGACACTGGCAACTACAGCTCCATGACGTACCGCCTCATCAACGCCCCCTTGGCCGGGAAAGACTCCAAGGAGAGCAAAGACGGCTTTGTCATTGAGCCGCTCAGCGGCGTGGTCAAAACGGCCATCATGTACCGCAACATGCGACGGTCCTATTTCAGATTTGAGGTGGTTGCCACCGACGACTTTGGGCGAGGACACAGCAGCAAGGCAGAAATAGTGGTAAGTATCGGTGCTCGTTTGAACCCCTTCACACAGATTGTCGCAAATTTGCATCAAACCCATTCCGCTCCAAATACAGTCAAAAATAGCGCGTGTATTTCTACACTTACTAAGATGAGGAGGTGGCATGAAGGTGACAAGTGTTTTTGAAGATATTTGAAAGACTCCGTTTTACCCCAAATTGTGACGGTCAGCCACAATAGCTTTTTGAAGTTTCATGTTCACTCTATAGCAGCGCTTCTCAAATAGTGGGGCGGGCCCCCATGGGGGGCACGAGTTGATGCCGGGGGGGGGGGGGGGGGGGGGGGGCACGGATGACCCCAGGGTTAAAGGCTATGCTTTTGTCACGTGAAGTGTGGTTGCAATAAAGTAAGAATTTTCTTTTTTTTTTTTTTTTTTTAAATTTCAGGCACTTTTATGCACTTGTTTTTTTTCAGTTTTAGACTAAGCTTTAACCTGTATAAACATTGTAAAAATAATTAACAGTTGTTGATAGTTGATTTATATTGCTTTTTTTGTTCATGTTAAAAGGGATACAGATTTAGGTATACTTATACAATTTTTATAGATAATATTCTTATTTATAATATTCAAGTTGGGGGGCGCGAAAAGTTTTTTTCTGCCTTGGGTGGGCTTGGCAAAATATAATGGAGAAGCACTGCTCTATAGTAAACTGGAGGGTCAAACTGAGTGTGTTTATGCACTGTTATTACCGTATTTTCCGCACTATAAGGCACATCTAAAAGCCTTATTTTTTTTAAATGCTGATGGTACGCCTTATAATCAGGTGCGCCTTATATATGGATCAATACTGAGATTGGGATTGGTAGATGGGGAACGAACTGATAAAGTAAGCTTTACCTGTTTCTTTTGTGTGTTTACAGTTGAACAAGGTTGCTCATATAGACATTGAGTTATTATGCTATTGAGAGTTTAGAGTTATTATATGAGTTATTATTGTTATTACTTTGAGTATTACTATATTGTGATTGAAAAAGTTTTAAAATGTCATTAATTGAGGGTGCGCCTTATAGTGCGGAAAATGCGGTACTCATATTAGTATCTTATAATAGAATAGCAGCTCCTGAAAATAACTTTGCTACCTCAATATTATCACCATATCTAAGGATTTGTTTTTAATTGGATGTTAAGATGGACTACTACTAAAGATAGCAATGAATCTCATTTGCATTTTGTCATGTGAAGGTGTCAGTGGTTAACCAGCTGGACATGCAGGTGGTTGTATCAAACGTTCCACCAACGCATGTGGACAAAAACAAAGACAAACTACTCAGGTAATGACTATTGTTCAGTTTAAAGGATGGTTTGTGATTGCTATTTATTTTTTTTATTTATATAAGCGATGTGTGTAGTTATTGGAGTCCTTTCTCCATCAACTTCATCAACACACACACACTGTGCTACTTGAAGTGTTACATACTCAAATGCATCTCATCAACTCCATGGTGGCAGCTCAGCCCAATCCGATGCATTTCTTTCACGAATAATGAACTCCTTCAGTGCCATTGATGGCAATAGACATCAGGATTCATTTAGATCCTATAGGGCTGGTAGTGTATTAGTCAATACACAACACAACATTTGTGCTTGTGATATATTTTTGCCAGGTACTTTCTCAAAGCCTGACAGGAGTTTGATAATGATATTTTTTAGTGCAGTACACACAGACAGAGAAACACACCTTCCCTGCTGTGAGCATGTGTTGCGCGGGGACAGGAATCAATGCTGCATAGCAGGCGGTGTGCCCTTGCTGTCAGGATTCTAAATAAGTTGAAAAAAAGAAAAAGAAGGTGCATGTGCGTGGGTGCGTGCCACTTAATTCTCCTAAACATGTCGCCTGTGTTTAACCAAGGAGGTCTATTTTCCCCCATCAGTATTTTGGAGCGCTACGTTCAGGATCAGATTCCAGGAGCTAAGGTGTTCGTGGAAACTATCGGTCCTCATCGCCATGGCGATGGACTGGAACAAGAGGACTACACCAAATCGGACCTAATGATTTATGCCATCGACCCGCTGACAAATAGAGCTGTCTCAAGACAGGAGCTCCACAAGTAAGAATTATGCAGAGAGATGCTCACACGATGTTGGGGTCGCTTCTAAATGAGCATTTGAAATGTATTTGCCAAGGTTTCTTGATGGAAAACTCCTTGATATCAACAAAGAGTTCCAGCCCTTCATGCCCCCTGGCGGGCGCATTCTGGAAGTCCGAACCCCAGAAGTGGTTACCAACGTGAAGAAGGCTGTGCAGACTGTTGGCTACACGGAGGGGGCGCTGTTGGCCCTGGCGGTCATCATCATCATCTGCTGCGTGCCCGCCATACTTGTCGTTATCATCACCTACAGGCAGTACGTGCCCGTTACTTAATATTTGTAAATTTATGAATTAATCTGTATAACACTTTACTGTATGTGATTTGTATTACCAAATGAAACCAAGCCTAATGGGAATTGTAAATGCCCTCATGAAGAACCCAGTGGAACGCCATATCTACCTACCTACATGAACCCCCATTTATCACACACAAAACATTCTACTTGAATAAAAATATGTTTTATATAGTTTAGCCCTTAAGAACACACCCTACTGAAAGCACATTTAAACTTCTCATTGTTATGAAATGTGAGACTTTGTTTCACCGATGAAACAAGAGTCTCCAACTCGCATTCTTTTCCAGCAGAGGTTTTGCTGGTAAAACACCCCTCAAACAGAAGTGAATAAAACACTGCATATGTAAATACCAAAATATTAAACTAAAGCATTTTAATTTGCTTAAGAAGTCCTCTAACTTTATGCTAATATGTAATGTGAAACACCAATTAACACCATTATGAAAAACACCATTATGTAGTTAACAGAACCTAGCATAAACCCTAATTAAACCCTAATTTAACCCTAATTAAAACGCTTCAAACAGGTACTTCATGAAGATAGCAGCAGCACATACAAAGAAGAGCACTCTTACAAAAGTGAATTAAACAATGTATATTTAAAAACAAATTAACCATATTAATATATCTGTCTAAAAAAAAAAAATGTTGACATAATGTGAAAACCCATTGACAGGCCAAGGGAGGTTATCTTTGATGTTAGCATAGTTTTGGACCTCTGCTTCTTCATCGGTTCCATTAGCATGAATTCCTTTATGCTCTCTACAATTGCTTTATAATAACGGTAAGCTTTGCTGCTAGGTGTTTTTATGACTGACGCTTTAAAGAGTCACTAACGTGTTTATATCGCTCTCCTTTTGCTCTCTCCATGCTTCTCCACTGAACCCTTCATCGAAAGATTTAAAGAGTGAGTACAGTCATACGGTTATGATAAAAACACTAGTCAACATTTTGTTTGAAACATATTTCATGCTCTAGTTTGTATCAAGTTCTGTCTTGTAATGAGGCAAGTAGAACTGAACATCTCGGCGTCTGTAAATAAAACCGTCCATGCCGAAAGCCCCAATAGTGTTTTTTTTTTTTTTTTTTCCCCTAGCATATGATTTAAATCATTGGTAGTAGTTAGGAATTTACTGGCCCTTTTTAAGCCCACCTAAGGCTCTCCGACACACTTTGTCTGCAGACGGCAGGAAGAGTGTGCCAAGACCGCCCGCATTCAGATGGCGCTGCCAAGTGGCAAACCTGGAGCTGGGACCGCCAACAATTTGTACGAAGAGCTGGGTGACAACGGCATGTAAGTGTGGGCAAGGGTTTTCACAGATTATGTTTTAGTTGTTTTCCCATCTATATTTAGTTCTTTTATGTTTAAGTGTAATTTTAAAATTGACCACTAGATGGTGGCATGATATTTTGTTTTACAAGGAGAGGTGTGCAGTACATCACCACTGAAGGGCAGGCGGTCAGGCAATCACGGATGCCCGTTTTGCCGACAAACGACGAGAAACTAAGAAAAAAAGATGAACTAAGCAGTGACGGAAAGTGGGTTTTTGTCCGTCAATTTATTAGTCGCTCACTGGCAGAGGTGGGCTTCTGTTGGGATGCCCGAGCGGATGCCCACTTTGCTGATTGACACCCAACGACGGACTAGCAAAAATGTGTAAAATGCACACAAGTGACTACGGAAACATGGTAAAATAAAACGAGGACCCGACGGACCGACGGAGCCGACAAACAATGAATTTGCAAAATTTACAAAAGGAATACAAGCTAACATAGTGAACCTAAATGTTCATCAAAAACAAGGCCTTGGCTTGGCTACAGTACTTGTAAGCCACTGTGTCATGATGCTCCGTTTGAACATTAACATTTTCAAATGCTGATTCACGTCACTATTATCCATGCGATTGTTCTCACTTTTAAACCAGACCACTCAAAAAACACCATTTTTATTTGTTTTAGAAAAAAATAACTATTTCATGGATTTTAATTTATGATCATATCTATTGCAGGTTTACCTCGCTATTTTTACATTTTTCCGCCTGAGTCGGACCAGAATAAAAAAAATCATATCGATTTCATGCCTCTGTTTATTTAACAAAAGAAACAAAAAAAGAACGAAAGCAAAAGTAAATTTTCTCTCCCTACTTCGGGGACGTAACCCCTGCGATGAACAAGGGAACACTGATAATGATTTTAAAAGGTGTTGCACGAAAATGTAACATAAAAAATTCCACTTCAATGTTAAGAAAGCAAGCAAGACTTGAGATATACTTCAGGTCCTCCAGTCACCACAAAGTTACCTTTGTGTATCTATATTTTTCATGTGACATTACAACCCAGTTTTCCACCTTTAATGATATGCTCACAATTTGCTGTAGCTCCCGCGATATCCCCGAAGTGCCCCGTGTTTAATATCATCTTGACACTTTCCTCAGTTTCAACTGGTTAGACGAGATTCAAACAGCGGGCGCATGCAGCGATGCCTTATTAATTTCCATCCGCAGGTTTTAACAAGCCGCCGCACTCAAGGCGCCGAGGTAGTTATTTGAAATTTCTTTTCCCCGGCACAAAAGATGAAGTTGCGAGGAAGGTCTTATCAGCATTCCACGCATCGGCGCTCTGCCGTCTGTTTTCCCGTGCCGCCAACAACATGAGAGCCATGCGTGTGCGTGATGGGGCGCGCTCCATCAAAGGCAGCGTGGCATTTCACGCAGGCGGCCACAACTTGAAAAAAAAACGAACATCGAATGAGATAATTGAAATAAATACAGCTAATAATTTAGAAAGGCGACCGCCACGGGCGATCATTAGTTCCGCTGATAAGACGCAGAGTATTTGTGGCTGTGTTTTTGTTTGCAAAGCGAGCATGTTGGTATTTTGTGTAACATCAATGAGTTCAGCGAGGCTGCCATCTCGCAGAGTACAAACAGCTTCTTCTTTATCAAAGAATAAAACCAGGCCAAGTGAAAAACTTTATGCATCTGTAATTGAGGTCCATTATCAGAACAGCTCAGTCGCCTTTTTTTTTTTTTTTTTGAGTTGCTCCTAGCCCTTGTTTGGATATGTTTTGCTTTCAGCGGTGTTGCTTCAATTCCCTTTGGATAATGTTTTAAAATTAAAGTGTGGTAATTTAAGCTTTCCAGGGTTACATATATGCAGTGCTTCTCAACTATATTTTACAAAGGTCCCAACTCGGAAAGAAAAAAAAAAACATCTTGCGCCCCTTCAATTGCGACTCTCAATAAGATTATCCATCCATCCATTTTCCATAGCCGCTTATTCTCACTAGAGTCCCTGGCTGGCTGGTGCCTATCCTAGCCCCCTTCAGGCAACAGGCGGGGACGTTTGTGATACGGGCCCTTTAAGAATGTTGGTATTTAGTGTTGGAACACCATCAAATGTGATTATCGTGCCAAAAACAGTAACATTTCAGAAAGACTTGATAGAATGAATTTGGACAAGACAGATACCCTCAGTTACATTCGTTGACTAAAAATGAAAATCCAATCAAAAAAATCAGCATTTCTCTGCAGTGTCTTCATTAGAGTTGTGCATGAATCACTGCTTAGTCAAGTTGAGTTTAAAGGGAACGGTCACAAGGTTACCAGGTTTCGTTATTGGCATCGCACCTACACAGGTCAAGACAATGAAATCTCATTGAACCTTCAACCTTCTAAGAAACATACAAAGACGGAAAAGGCCTGTCGACGCTCGCTAGGAAGCACCCCGAGAACTTAGACGAGAAACAAACGGGGGCCATAGTATAAGTCTGGAATAAACCTCGCACGTCACAGACGTCATCAAAAACCTCGAGTCATACTGTACATGTACATGAGGAAACTGGCAGCCAGCTAATGAGCGTTATATTAAACTTAAGCAAGCAGTCACTAAGGCCCGATTTTATTGTTTCTGGACCGTTGGCCTTTAACACCATGTTAGCACAAGAGGAGTCATCAAACTTGGATGTTGAGCAGAGAAACACTCCTGGCTTACCTCGGTGCTAGCTAGATAGTACAGATAGCTATGTCATGGTTAGAAAACACGTATTGCAAATGCCAAAAAATTAGAGTAATCACAACATTCTTGTTCATTTTGCTACTCTAAAAGGAGGCATTGGTTTTAGCATTTGTTCTCTCCTTGCTCAAAGGACAAACATAAGGAAGAGGATTGGGCTAGTGACGAAAGAAAGGTTGGCAGGATTGTCACTTTTATGTCAGAAGTCTGACTTCAATTTCAGAATTCTGGCTTTAAGGGGAGAATTCCAACTTTATTCTCAGAATTCTCACTTGGTTGGAGCATTGAGAGAATAAATTCAAATAATTCTGACTAGTCAGAAATCTGAAGTTAAAAGGAGAATTCAGACTATTTTCAGAGTTCATTAAACCGAATAAGATCAGAATTCTGACTTTAAAGTGAGAATTTTGAGAGCAAAGTAAGAATTCTCACTTGTCAGATTTCCGAATTAAGTCGAATATCAGAGATGCCAGGATTATCACTTTCAAACTCCCAATTCTGAGAATAAAGAAAAATTCTATCCTTAAAGTCAAACTCTGACTCCTAAGTGAGTATTGTGAAAATAAAGTGGGAAGTGAGAGTTTTGAGAAGTCAGAATACTGACGAAAATCTGAATCCAGCCGACTTCCATTTGATCATTGTGTTGTACAAGTGCATTAAACTCAACCATTTCCAGGATAACTCCTGTTCCTGAATCAATTTATTGTATTTCATAAACCTCTTGTACTGAATGTTAAACATAATTCATCTCTTCATCTTCCTGCCCTTCTGCAAAACCGACAGCCAAAAGTGAGTAGAATGTTCAAAGTGTTCTCTTCCTGCCTTAGCTTGTACATTTCAGATCGGTTTGTACGCTGCGTAAAAGCTTGTACGGTGGAAACGGGTAGCGTACGGTTCAATGAACCTTTCAAGGTTGAAGCCGGCGCTTTGAAAGTTTGCAGAGTTTTTTTTTTTTTTTTTGCCCTCTGAGAAGTGATTCAGCAAAAAGCGGGGAGTGCATTAAATCGGCCGTTTGTAAAGAGGAAATCTGCAAACTCTCAGATCACGGCAAAGACAATTGATCCTTTCCTGCTGTCATTGGTAGTTGTGATACAGTAGCTTCTTTTTTAGCGCACTACTTTCAGCCGACTGTTTGCAGTCTTCATCCATTAGCCATGACGTTAGTCCAACATTGAGTTTTATACCCTACCTACTTCCCATTGTGACTTCCAGAGTTGAGATGTCCACCAAGGGTGAATAATCCTGATTTGATTATACAGCCTCATAGAAGCCCACTCCTTTCAAACACTTGACATTAATATTCATCCATATTATTTTAGCAACTTCTTAGACATTACCCTTTGCAACATTCCCAAAAGTTAAGTCAAGGCACCTTGACTCTTCTTGCTTGTTGAAGACAGTTCACCATTACCGTAAAAAGTTTAAGTCCTATTTATCTGTGGTGGTTGTGTCCCCAGTTCTTGCTCATGTGAAAGTTTTTGTTGATAGCACTGGTGAATGACTGCTTTGCATGCCGACCAACTGATTGTTCACCCGTCTGGAGGAAAATTGGCTTATTAGTGGCCACTCATCCCGCAGAGCAAGTAACTCTTTTGTGGGGGACGTGTCAGGACATTGCTGTAAGGAGACAAATAGTGATCTTCAACAATCAAGGAGAGTCTATTTACCACGATTCAACTTTTGTTGTTTACCCTGAACTGGATTACTTAGAATCCAGCACAGACATATTCCTTCATGTCATTCCATCTGTCATTTCTACTTTTTCCTCCCCCGCGTCATTGCGCCAGCCGTTCTGGTCGCAGTGCCGGAAGTTTGGATGAAAGCGATCGCCAGCGCCTGATCTCCGATTTCGCCACCCGAGCCATCGCCGCCCACCGGCAGTGTGTCGCAAACGGAGGGGTGCTCAACAAACTACCCAAATCCGAGTCCAGCATCACCTTTCTGTCAGATGAAAACCCTCTGACCATCAAAAATCCCATCTACCACGAGGACGGAACCTTGAGCAGCCCAGAGACTCTTGGACGAAGCCAGAGGAGGAGAGACCTTCTCGGGCACCTCTCCCCTTCCAGGAAAGGTCTTCGAGAAGCCTGGTTGAGGATGAGCTCGCCTGGAGGTGACACAGGATTCAGTGGGTACAGCGGAAGTGACAGCGGAAGGGGTTCAGGGGGCGGCCACAGCTGGACTCTCCCCTCGAGGTTGCATCGCAAAGAGATGTTTGACGCCTTGAGAAGGCAAGTGGTTATGGATCCTGTGCATTGGGAACTGGAGCTGTTGAAGGCCGAATTCAAAGAGAGCAAAGATGCCGGTCTGGATTCAGGATTTGAGCATGGGTTGGATTCGGATCAAATGGCGAGCCCGAGTCTTGAGCCTAAGCTGACAGTCAAACAACAGGCCAGACAGTTTGAGCAGCAGGCCATCCAGGAAATGAGACAAAAGCTCAACAAAGACTTGCGAGCGTCTCTGTCCCCTGATATTCTACTTTCTGTTTTCCCGGAATCCCCTCAACATCCCAGGTGCATTTCTACTCCTAGTGTTCCAAACGTCCACCCTCGAGAGTGTCCCCCTAGTATCATTGTCACCCAAATAGATGGAGGTACACCCCCGCCGAACCACAAGCCAACTCCGCCTGTGTTAAGACGCTTCGGGGCTGGCCTGGTAGAAAAACAAAGTCTGGAAGACAGACTTCAGGTGCATTTGGACATTATCCCCGATCCCCCTTCCACTCCACCACCACCACCACCCCCATCTGCTCCTGCACCTTCCCCACCATCTCCGCCCTCTACTCCTTCACCTCCCACCCACCCAGCTTCGCCTCCTCCTCCTCCTCCTCCTCCCCCTCTGACTCCATCTCCCTCCGGCCGTCCTCCTCTGCCAACGCCTCCCCCTCCGCCACCTCTCCCTCCACATCTGTCGCCCTCACTCTTGAGACCATCAACCTTTGTGCTCCCTTCGTTTTCTGAGGCACCTACCCTGCGACCTGTGTCTCTCCGACCCACGCCGCCACCCCTGCCCGTAGAACCGGAACCTCCCCGCAAAGAACTGAAAGGCATCTTAAAAAATATCCAGAATATCGCAGACATCGAGAAGTCTGTGGCCAACATGTTCAGCCAGATTGATCAGAAACAGATCCCGCTCATAAAGGTCATGAAGAACCGTCCGCCTTCTGATTCTGTGGACTTGCTTGACTCCTCTGATGTTTTTGCTGAGCGAGGTGGAGGAGTGGAGGGAGGAGAAGGAGAAGTCGATCCTTCGCCTCAGCCAAACCCAAACATGAACTCTGTCGTGGTTGAGCTTGAGAAACGATTCCCCCCTCAGTCCACAGTCCTTTAGCCTTCAACTTTGTGTGTTGGGGCACACTCTCTGAAGCTTATTTTTACATTCCTGTTCTTAATTTGATTCTTGTGCTTCCTTAAGAGAGAAGAGGAAAAAATGGACCTCAAATCATTACTTGTTAGCGATCTGAGAAAAACCACATCTTCCTGGGCTTTAATGAGCTCCCATTTATATACTAACAATCAGATATAACAGCATGGGTTTCACATTAAATAGGGTTGAATAATATCATGAAACCATTTTCTTCCTTAATGACTCTGGACTCCATGGAAGAATTGTTACAAAGCTTTCTGCTCACCACAACTCGATCAGCTCCAGAGTACCAGCCGGGGCCCATTATTTCTTAAGGGATCGCAATAAGTTTATTCCAAACAATGCGCTCAATGAGTCTTCAGTGTCAAGTAGTAAACAAATTCCTCAATCAGAACTGAACTGTTTTTCAGGATCTCCTGTCATTGTGCCCGGAGATTTGCAGAAGGGATTTTGACGATTACATTTGGAATTTTTTGGTGTTTTTATTGGGTTTTCTACAGTTAGAGAGATACTGCATTGTTCTTTTGTTGATTTCTTAGGTTCCTATCCCACTAAGGGACAAACGTTTGCGGGTGTTGGCGAAGGTAGCAAGTGAGAATTCACGTTGGGGTTTGTTAAAGGTTGAAAACTTAATCCAAACCTTCTGGATTAAGTGGATTTTTTTAGTGGATTGAACAAACAAAGGCTGGTAAGAACAGAATTTTCACGTACCTTTGAGGACACTTGCAAACATTTCCTCCTCAGTGGGAAGGGGGCTTAAGTGGCATGGTTTGCTTGATTTGTTTTTGCTTCTTTGTGTCCAAATCCATAAATATCTGTTAATGTGTCATGTTTACTATTTAATTGCTAGCCAAAGCATAAGCGCACTTGAACACAGTTTTTTGGAGCAAATAAGACAAGAAAAATGTCCAGCTGTGTTGTGTAGTTTGTGTTGCTTTCACATTTCTATTTATAAAACTATGTAACATAGCGTGACGTTTTTAAATGGTTTCCTATTGGGATTAATGAGATGGTTTTTTTTGTTTTTTTTTTGTAAATGAAATATGTAGACGTCAAATATAATAACATACTAGTAATTTTATTAGTATACAGTTGTAAAGAAAAACAAATGTTTGAATTATACATTTATTATCTTGGTGCAGTGGTTCTCAACCTTTCATTCCAAATGTGTACTCCCTGTGAAATATTTTTCACCCAAGTAACCCTTAACCAGGGTAAAACATTTTGGATAAAGAAAAAAAAAGAAAAGACAAAATAGTGTGCTGTGCTCTTTGTGGTCAATTATCAATTATTAAACCTTGGAACTATATTGAGTGAATTATCTAAAAGTATTTTATTTAGCAATTCCAGGAAATGTATTATGTAACATTGCCTGTTTTATTTCTGGCTCATCTGTGTTTCTAACTTGTGTTTCTAATAAGGCTGCACATAAAACCGAAAAGAGAGAATGTTTTTTTGAAGGAGTCACTATAATCCAATTTAACACTAAGTTGCTTCACATTCCAATTAATTGTCTCTTACTTTGAACGTAAAAAAACGACTGTTCCTGTCACAGCATCAAATTTGGTAGTACCTACAGAAACCATGTTAAAATCTCACGAACCACCTGAAGTGCCTTCATGACCCCCAGAGTTACTCGTATCTTCTTTCAAGACCCTAGTGCAACGTGAATTTTCAATGCCACTTGACACAAATGCCCAATGGTACAGTAGCCAATCTGTTATAGTTATATAATAGTTGTCCTCCTTTATTATGTTTTCCTCTTCAAATGGAGGCTAACTGAGAAGAATTTTTTGAGCCGTGCTCTTGTGTGGTTGTATACCCTACACATATGCAATACAATATACGACAGTTCAAGATCACTGCTGTTCTCCTGGCTTAACAGCTTCACTGTCGACCTCGAAAACGTTCACAGAGTTATCCTTTGACAGTTTGAGAAACTGTTGTGAATATCACTTGGAAAAAAACAACATGGTCTTGAATGACCAATCAGGATCAATAAGACCATTTTCAGCCAATTCTCAACCAAGAAATTAGATCCAAATGTCAACAGGACGCAGCACTATGTTTATACGAAGTGATGGAAAAATTAAGCTTCACAAAGCACCTGTGATTTTTTTTTTGTTTTTTTTTTTTTACTTGTCAAGATGGTGCTCTTGTAATTAAAATGAATACCGGTGCATTGTAAACGCCTTAAGTTTCCAGTGCCTCTTTGAACAAAGAGTGCTATCTAGAGGAGTCAAAAAATATCACAAGTTCTCGATGAAGCTTCATTTGTCCATCACTACTGGAACTGAAGCCTCTTCAAATGACAGTATGTGTGTGTGAAAGAAAATTGCAGGAAGAAAAATGACTCGAGGAGAATAGCGCATTTGAGGGCCTTGTAGCTGATGTTTTGAAGAAACTAATAATGTTTTCGTCATACACACAAACACATGGCGAGTCAAGAATGAAAGGATATAAAAGACTCAATCATTCCAGGTGTGTTTGTGACAGAACACAGATTGTCTGCAGGGTTTTTGTCTCCAAAGGACCTAATAATGTGCCTGTCAGAGCAATGAGGGCACAAGGATAGACTTATCTTTGTTGTTTCACACACACAACACACACACGGCTGGCCAAAGTGCTTCTTTTTGTTTGAACCAGACGATGACCTGCCAAGCACCTTTTAAAGCAGCCATTCATCTGTTTATCATGCCTTCATGTGCTCCCTAAGCCGCTCCATCTGCTTTTCTTGAAATTGGCACATCCTAGTCCGGATGCCTTCCATCTTGCCTTTCACACCTTTATTTCAGCACATAATCCTATCTATCTTTTTTTTTATTTTTTGAGCCTGTATAGCTTTTTTTTAGTGGCTGCCATCACCCAAACACCCTGTTGTGCATCTCCAGTATGCTCCAAAAACAAGTGGCATGTTTTAGGGAAGTAATTCTCAACTTAGCTTTTATATATAATATATATATATATATATATATATATATATATATATATATATATATAATACTTTCACTCATGGCAAAGTGTTTTGCATAGGAGTCACTACATGTTCCAATTAATATGATCTCACTTTGAAAAGAAAAATGTATTGTTCCTGTTACGACCGTAAAATGTATTCAAATAGATTAAATAATACCCGCAGAAACGCTGTTAGAATCTCACAGACCATCATTTGAGAACCATCATATCAGCATAATGATCATTTTTAAAAGAAATATACGTTATGCCTGTGAGTATTTTGTCAACAGATTTTGGACAGCTTTTTTTTTTTTTTTGGAGTATCCAGGCTTAAATAGTCCTTTTAAGTATCATGGTTGTATCATGACCTTTGGTGTGTACTTTATGGAAAAAGGCCAGTCAGTATCAGCCAAATATTGATACCAGGTATCAGTACTCCACTCAATGCCTGTGTCAATATTCATTATATTTAATTGAATATAATGTACACAATCTCAAAATGTGCACACACACTTTGGAAGCACTCCGATGCATGTTATGTTCCATCTTCTAAAAAGCAGAATTGATGTCAAATCATGTCAAACGTGAAAACACTTACAAGTACATTTCTGCTCCTTCTCTTCTTTGTCCACCCTGTCGTCTCGCAGTCGTAGGTACGGACAACAAGAGGTAGGTGTCGGCTTGAGGTCTGTCCTTCGACTTTGCATGGGTTTGTTTCTTTTTCTTTACTCTGTTGCATGCTTGCCTGTTTCCTGTAGTTTGTATTGAAAACAAAAAGTAAATGTTTATACCAACCCAATATGAAAATAATCATTGTTTTAGATTATGAGCGGTTTATCTCTCCAATTTGCATTGTCATAAGTTGTTTCTCTTTTCTTCTGGAAGACACAACAACTCCTCCGACCTTCTCTCCTCAGACCTGAGGTACTCTCGCTCTCTTTAAAAAAAAAAATCTATCTCTTGCTGCTGACTCATTGGGGGAAGTGATTCCTGAGCATGTCTGCCGACTCTGCCTGTGCCCATGATGTATTAATGGTCTTTCCTTTTGACAGGAGTTATCCATGGAGTCTGGCATCGACCCGGGTCAGGACTACTATACGCAGGATTATTACAACTATGATCACGGGTCAGTAATGTTGTCTATATTGGTAATTTACTGCATGGATTGCTGGTGCACCACAAGTGTCTATGCTAAGACCATTTATGTTGTCACTTTGCTTCATTTCCTGGCCATTTGTTGACATAGTGTTATAATTAGACAGACTAGTGTGAGTTTTTTTTTTGTTTTTTTCCCCAGCTTAAACACATGAGTCAATGTGTCATATTGTTTTCATGGTTGAGCTACATTGCAAAATGTATGTTGTCTATACTGTGTTGATGTATGTGTATGCGTGTATGTGTGTGTCTGTTAGTATCAAAGCCTTCTTTGGCCATCTTTAATTAGAGAAGCAAGGTCGATCAAAGCATGCGTGAAAAAGACAAGTTGGATTTCCTACCCCAAGTGTGCATGTGTGTGTGTTAAATATTCTGCACCCGGGCTGCATCGTATAGAATTGTCTACAAATTATAATTATCGCTGTGCGATAATAGTACTCTTGTGTCTTACGCTGTATAGAAAATGAGTTCGGCAACTGCAAGGCTCGCTCATTATTTCTTCATAACTTTTGGAACACACACACACACGCAGACACAAAGCTAATTCTGTTTAGGTAATGCAGGAACAGTGCTAATCAGGCAGCCTGCCATGGAAACACACACACACAAAAACATGCGCGTTCACAATAGGCCAGATGCTGCTGGCTCGAAGCAAAATCCACAAACTAATTTTTGAATGTGTACATAAACAGGAGCAGCAAAAAAAAAAAAAAAAAATGGTGCGACCCTGCGGGATTCATATGTAATCGCCTTGTCTGTTGCATTTGTTCGGGTTCAAGCTTTGCTGGAAGATAAAGCGCCGAACAAAGTTTCTGACAGACAAAGTACACAACAAAATGCTAACAAACAAAGCTGCGGATAAATAATGCCAACACGAATAAAAGGGTCACATTTTTCCATTGAATGTGCTAATTGGGCATCTCACCTTAGAAATCCAAAAGAAATCTCTATGAAATCCAAAAGAGAAGCAAAGGCACAGTTCCAATTAAGGTTACCTTCAAAAAAAGACACATCAAACAAAAACTTTCAAGATTTTTACATTTAAACACAGAAATGCACAACCAGTTATAGTAAGATAGCTTGACACTAATATACAATAAATCTTAACAGGAAATGCTGTCACACATCCTCCCCAGTGACACCTCTTCAATTATATTAGTGCCTTATGATGACAAACGAAATAATCTAAAGTTTGAGTCTCCTATCTTAAACAACTTTGAACTTATGACCTTTAAAAGTTTAAAAATGCTTTGCCCTTTAATGATTTATTTCAATTGGTTAATCCCTCTCAAAATAGTACACCTATGCTACTTGTGAGTGCATATTGTGATAGAGTGCCTTAATATGAATATATAGAAATTTACAAAAGATGAGGGCTTCTAAATATGGTCCCAAATGTTACGTTCAATTCCTGGATCCTAAAAATGGCTTTGGTGCCCAAACTTTGAAGTGCCATAACTTCAAAACCAAACACTTGAAACCCAAATTTTCAATCTTTGGATCCTTTTCATTTAACCCCATAAATAC
This sequence comes from Hippichthys cyanospilos, assembly GCF_059441005.1. Lineage (NCBI taxonomy): Eukaryota > Metazoa > Chordata > Actinopteri > Syngnathiformes > Syngnathidae > Hippichthys > Hippichthys cyanospilos. The sequence continues at coordinate 7,213,385 of NC_142385.1, forward strand.
AATGAAAATCAGTCAAAGTAAAGAGCTGCCACAGGTGGCCATTCTGGGGAGTTGCATGACTCGACTTTGCAGGGTTTTGATGGAGATTGGCTTCAATGTTATGCTACATTGGGTGCGTGAAGGGTTGGTGGTCTCTGTGTGCCCCACTATTGGCTAGTAACCAGTTCAGGGTGTCCCCCACATAGGCACCAGCAAGCTTGTCGCAGCTGCTCTAGATGATGGAGATGGGGCGCCTCAATTCGAGCCTATGGTGGGTATACTTTGAGCACCTCCTCAATTCCACCGACACGTCCTCCTGTGAGGAAGCAGAGTCTGAAAACTCAAGAGGTGGGCTCTCCTATTTCTGGAGCTAAAGTCACTGAAGGTGGTCAAAAAAACCCTTGGTGGCAAAAAATGAGATCTGCCTGGAGTTCCTAAAGGCTCTGTGTAGTGCTTTCTTGGTTGACATGCCTCGAGAACATTGTGTGAACATCAGTGACAGTGCCTCTGGATTGGAAGACCGGCATTTTGGTGTGTTTAGTTTGTGGTGATGTTGACTTCTTCAGGCCGTACCCTCCAACTCTCACTGGAGCGGTTCACAGCCGAGTGTAAAGTGGTTGTGATGAAGAGCAGCACCTTAAATGAGAGACAATGATCCGCAGTTGGAAAAGGGTGGAGCGCTCTCTCCAGCTCTGGGATTAGATCCTGCCCAACATAAAGGAGTTTAAGTATCTTGGGGTCCTGTTCACGAATGAGCGCAGGATGGAGCGGGAGATCGACAGGCAGATCGGTGCCGAGTGTCAAGCCGCTGATCCTCAGCGTTGAGAGGAGCCATTGAGGTATATCGGGCATCTGGTGAGCGGGCTTACATATATGCATAAACTCAGACATATATTGTTTGTGCTCTGTGGCGACAACAGATTTTTATTAACCTCCCGCCACATTTGTGTTGGTTGTTGTGTCCACTTTGTCTGAGCATGGCAGCAAAATGCATTGCATCCTACCCACAGACTTGAGACATCACTGGAAATGATAGGATGATAAACAGGCTGGGTCTGAGGAGGATACAGGAAAAGGGAAACCATGCACTCTGAATCCTTTTTGAAAAAGCATATTGAGTTTGTGATTTTACTACTTGTGAACAAAGTGATTATCCCTAAAACTGAAACTGTTGTAATAACGGAACAGGTCCCATTTACGCTCAGTGTATGAATGCCCTCTAGTGGTCATTCGGGGAAAATACAAACTACATTTTAACTGGATATTTCGTATCGTATACAATCCCAATGGGGGTTGATGGCTGAAAAAAAATCCCTTTATTGTAAAGTTAAGATGTTTTACTTTAGATTTAGTGTCCATACTGTAAGGATTAGCTGCCTTTATGAGTGAGCTTGTCCTCTATTTGATCCTGCAATCCATCCATGAGTGTTTACTGACAACACCCCCCTCCTATTTGCCCCATTAGTTTATGAGTTGTTTGCTCAATGTAATGGGATGGCACAGGCTTGACTATAAGATGACACGAGGCAACTTTTTCTGTCTGCGGAGCAAGCCAAAGGACGCCTTGCTGATTTGTTACTTTAATCACACAGGCATTTCTTGTAGCCATGAGATCATCTTTCATGTACAGTATGTCATTCAGTCCTTGGCTCCAGGGCGTGAGGACTGGCTGACGGAAGCAGGCAACTTCCAGAACCAGAGTGGGACTCAAAAAAAAAAAAAAATCTTAAATAAAAAATAGAAGAATTGATTCCATTGGGAGATATATTTTTCTAACAAAAAGGCTGCTGGCTAGAAAATGCTTCTTTTGTGATTAAATCGGGTTTAGTCAAACATCTATGAAGCATAGCGCGACGGGGCATGTTAAGTGGCTTCGGATAATCTTTTGTTTGTTAAGCTGATTCTTCTTGTCTTCAGCTCTGATTGGTTTAAGCTCTGAGAAAAGCCCGTCGCTTTGGTTTGTTTTGGCACAAATCTCCGATATCCACTAAGTTTTTGCATATTGCTTCTCGTTTTGATGATTTTGTGTGCGTCTCTAGCTATGACCTTCCTCAGTACGGCAGTCGACGGAAGCTAATCTCGCCCTCGGGCCTCTACGACGAATATGGGGAGGTTGTTGTCGACGACGACGGCAGCTACTACTACAGCCCGCAGGAGTCCGATGCTGAGGTAAACCGAACACGAGGTCAAGTGTCCTATATTTGCTCTTGATTAGTGTGATTCCGTCAGCTACATTGTAAGATCGTATACCAACTTCTATATGTACATTCCAATTTGAAAAGTATACTCTCTTAATGGGCCATATAGTGCGAGAGCGCCGCCTAAAGTCCAATGGGCATATCAACAGTGAGATTAATTCAGTGACAAAACCCTTTGCAGACAGTAATCGGTGTAAAAAATGTCAGTGATGCATCTCAATTATGAGACAAGTGTTGCATGTTGCGAAGGGCTACATTTCGCTTGGGCTTTAGTGGAATTTAGCAAAGTCTTAGTCACATGCACACACACATTTCAAGTGCATTAAAAAAAAAATCTCACATAAAACCACAGGTTTTTAAGGGTATTGAAATCATTTGTTTTGGTATATTTACAAATTAAACTGGTGGTTCTCAAATAGGGGTACGGGTATCCCAGGGGTTGAAGGCACTAGAGGGGATCGTGATTTTTTTTTCTTTTTTTTTTTTAAACAGCAGGTATTAGCAAATCTAATGTAATGTTTTTTTTAATGCCATGACAGGATAAGTGCAATTTTCTTTTCAAATTAAGAGCAAATTAATTGGAACATGGAGCAATCTAATGTTCGATTGTGCGAGATCCCTTTGAAAAATAATTTATGCCTGAATATGAAAGATGTTACACAATATATCTTTTAGACTTGCTGAGAAAAATCAAAAATAAATAAATAAATCAATCAATAAATAAGTGCGTATGTACTAGTTTAAATTTGTTATAACAAAAGAAAAAAAAATTGGGGGCATTATCCACAATAGACCTCCAGTAAAAAATATATTTGGATCACTGTTACATGCTGTGTTAATTTCCCATTTTAAAATGTTTGCTCTGGTTTTTGGGATGATGCCCTCCGACAGCAGATCAGAGGACAATTTCAAGGAGGCAACATTCCCTACCGCCGGACTTTGCTCGCCAACGGCCAGGCAAAAATGAGCCCAGCACCTCTAAAAACTGACAAAACGCAGTCACCAGAAGATGGCACAAAGCCAAGGGGTTTGGGCACCGCCGCCAAGTTGAAGGCTCTCATGAGTTCACTGCTGTCGTCCGGTGCAACAGCTGGGCGGCCTCTGGCCATCCACCTGCCGTGGAACAAAGCCAGAATCGAACCGGTGGAAGTTGAAGGCAGAGGGAAGGTTGACGGTGGGGATGCAGTGAAGAGAAATAACATTGCGGCTGGACGAGAAGAAGATGAAAGGATTAAAATATGGCGGTCCAGAGCAGAAATTGAACCTTGGGCAAGGCTCAAGGCAGGGGCAGAAGGATTTCGAGCGGAGCACAGGGGAGAGCTTCCTGGTTTTCTGGCCAACGGTGGTCTAGTCAGGAGTTATCAGAAAGGGTCCGCCGAGATTGGCCAGGCGGTGCGGAAACAAAAGCTGAACGACAGCCACGGTCTGATGTCCCTCAACAGAAGATTCCAAGACTCCTCCAGGGTCGGTAGTGGCACAAGGGCTAGGAAGATGTATGACTCAGTAGGAGATATGAGCATCTCTGCATTAGTGTCGGGTCGAGGTCGGGGAAGGTGGGGGAGGCAGGTAAGAGGGGGGGGCGGCTTCTCGGAGCGATGGCACATGAGACCAAGACTGTTCCGCGATGATTTTGAGTCCGAATTTAGCCTCTCCGACTCCAACCTTCCCAGCTCGAGCGTTTCGACCGAGCGCGAAGAGACTGAATCTGAGACGGAAAGCCAGTCAAAGAGCGGGAGTCAGGATGGCGAGGGAGACTCTGAGAGGGGCACGGGATCAGAAAGTGATGAGCGCCAAGATTCTGGTGTTCAAAGAGCTGTATCCAGAAAGGACGCACGAGAAGGTATCAAGAGACGAGAAGGAACTCATGAAAACCTTAAGAACAAGACCGAAGACCCCAAATACTCTTCAGCTTCTAAGGCCAAAGCACATCTAGACTCTTCCAACGAAGACCAGAAAGAGAAGTCACCCCCACAGACCATCGACCTCTCGGATGCCTTGTCGCCCATAATGGAGGACACAGAGGAGGAGACAAGCGCCTAGACACAAACTACCGATCGGGACCGCAAAATGATCCAGATCAAGATGAGGCCCAAGCATACCACCTCTTCTTCAAGATTTAGCGCTTTGCATATAAGTAAGACTCTGAGTGGGCTGCCGTGATCTGCGTGCAATGACTTGAAGTCACTTCACCTTTCTTGGCTTTCTCTCTTTGTCTTCCTCGGTTTACCATCTTATTTCTTATACGAAAAACCTGACTTGTGCTGCTACTAATTATGAAAAGATGAAACTTCATGAAGCCTCGTGTGGTATTTTTTATCTCCTCTAGATGGTGCTCCTGGTTTAAAAACAATCACTGGTGGAGTGGAACTGTATGAACATTCCCCTGTCTCTTTAAGCAAAGACGGCCATTTCAAGGAGCCCAAAACGATCTTAAGTGCTTCATGAAGCTTCGTTTGTTCATAACTACTCGTCTCAGTTTAGTTATTCGTTGGCCTGAAAAGTAGTTTGGACCTACTAAGATGGAGAACCTCTTATTCTGGTAGCCTCAATCTTTCCTTTTGCATTGAACTTGAAATGCATCAGCGGTTAAAAAAAAAAAAAAAAAAAACTGATTTAACTTGTGGTATGCTGTGTGTGTGTGTAAATGTTAGTTACAGAGGTAAGGGCGAAGAGTTATAGACGTTTGCAAGTTGTCACAAATGCTTCCTGGGTGGCATAAACAAATCGCATTGAAGGTAGACGAATGAGATCAGAAAAAGAGGGTCTGACTGATGATTTTTAACCTTATTTACCACCATAGTTTGAATTTGTAAAATTATGTTTCTAAGGATGAAAAGACAGCGGGATTAAAGTACATTTCAAAGGGTTAGTTGATTAAAGAAATCCGTTTGATTAGAACAAAATCTGAAAGGTACTTGCAAACAAGTTCTATTTCATCTTCATCTTGATCGTCAGAGGCGGTACTTAAACATAAGAGAATAGTCCCTTTGTGTGCGTCAAAAATGCTGATAGAATACCCGCCTTCGGTGTGGGTCTGCACTTTTGGCAAGTACTTTATAAGTAAAATTACACAAAATGTGAAGGACAATCCATATTGACTCTGGACCACAGACAAAAGCGAGAATCGCTCGATGCCCAGTCCATGTTTTTTCTTACATAACTTCGTATCATCAAGCGTACAACAAAAATACCGACGTCGGGCATTCTGTGAGTGATGGGTCGATTGCCTAGCTCTGTTTGTTAAGGACCTGGATAGAACTGGTGATTTATGGAACTGTGGTGTTTCTGATGCTTTTCATTTCATGTCAGTAGCGTCTCCTCCAAAGTACCGTATTTTCCGTACCATACCGCATTAACATCTTCTTTAAATCGACAATCAAAAACCCTAGCCCGAAAATCACTCTACAATCCATAAATCTTGAAAATGTTTCGGTAAGCACTCCACTTGACTGATTTCGGACTACTTTCGTCTGAAAGAGAGACAGGCCACAAACAATACGTACGCGGGCAGCAATAAACCAATCCTAGAACATCACATATTATGTACGGTACGTATTTAGGCGGCAATAAACCAATCAGTGACCGTTACATAATGTGTGCGGTATCTACACAGGCAGCAATAAGTAATCAAAGTTATCATAGACCATTTCAGAGAACATTATGTAAGTTGCCTTTTTTTTTTTTGCCACGCCTTTTAATATGGTGCACCCTATGTATGGGTTAACTACAGAAATAGACCACGTAAACAAGACTGTGCTTAATAATGCAGCGCACCGCATCATGTGGAAAATACAGCATCCGGCGCCTCTCGTTCGCAAACAACCTGTAAAGGTCTATTGACTCGTGTCCATGTTCATTTCCCAGCACGGCAACCGAAAGCGTCGGATCAAGCTGGTGGTGGACCGCGAGTATGAGACCAGTTCCACTGGTGACGACAGCGCCCCGGAGCCCCTACGCGGTCGCTCCACCTCCACATTTCACAACCACACCAACGTCAACGGCGGCCTCTACGTCGCCCAGAACGGCTCCGTTGTCCGCACCCGCCGTTCCGCGACGCCCACCAAGCCCACATCGCCCGTCTTCAGTTCAAGACTGGCCAAGCACTTTAAAAAACTGGACAAAATGGCGGCCACGTTGGAGGAGAAATTGCCATTGAACAGCCCCAGAACTTCGTCGGACGGCGGCGTCAAAACCCTGCGCACCTTCAAGAGCTCGGGGCCGGTCGCCCCCGCCAGCCCTTCCTTCACTAACTCTGATATCCATAAGACAGTCAACGTGTTCGACACCCGACAATCTAGCGTTTCCTCAGAGTCGGCCGGCGTCATCGGCGCGGCGCAGCCCTCGAACGCAGACGGGGGGACGGATGCGGGCGTTAGGAACGGGACTGGCGAGGACAGAGAACCGGGAGAGGGCGAGAGAGAGTCCAGAGTGGACGGCAGCAACAGTGAGGGAGACGAAGGCCTTGTCATGAGGGATCTTCCCAGGTGCCCAAGTGAGAGGACGCAATCAGACGAGGAGGAGCTTTGGATGGGGCCCTGGAATAATCTCCACATCCCCATGACCAAACTTTGACTGACACCCACACACATAACAACAATCTTCATCTGTGCTTAAAAAACACGGACGCTCAAGTGCCAATTTCATAAAAGCTAATCAGCATGTCAAGGTTTTAGACTGCAAAAGGGAGTTTATTTCTACAGGTCATTTTTATGAAACGTTCCGCTGTGTTGTAAAACAAAAGAAGTCATGAAAACTTGCCTTCAATTCATTTTGGTGCAGCACTTTTACTTTCCCATTCGGTGTCACGGCTCATCTTGTCTGACTCTGCATCGACTCGTGACGTCTTGTATGATGATTGCCAAGGTGCTGGCAAACGGTAAAAAAAGTAAATAAATAAAAATTTTAAAAACGCCATCGAATAGATTTCTTATGTGAATCTGTTTTTATGCTATGTTGTTAGGTCTGACGACGGTTTTCAACAATTTTTTGATGCGGATTACAAAACTGATAGCAGTAGGATCTCCGTTTTCATATAAAAAATGCAAACGTGAACACACATAAAAAACAAAAATACATACACACTGGGATCTTTACAAGCTAACAGCATAAAAGGAAATAAAAAAAAAACGATAAAAGCCAACAATAATCCTCCTGTTGCTACTATGTTAGCTTTATCTTTGCAAGTAATGCTCATTTCCCTGTTTGGGAGCTGCACACACCTCTCACCACATTATTTTCTAACTACCCTCTAGTTAGAAAGCTGTGGAGAAGGAAAAAAATTGCCATTGTAAAATAAAACCGACAATTTTGCAATCAACACACACACACGCACACAAATAGTGTCTCATATACGCAGCTAGTTTCTACCAGCGGGCTAGCCAAAATATTATGAAATCTGGTTATACGAGCCTTTTTTTAATATCAAAATATTTAATCAATTTAGAAAGGATACAGTGTCGTCAAACAGCTCAATTTGAAAGTGGATTGATTTGGTACTGCTCAACGGGATTACGATTCGATTTGAAATGGTTCAACTCAGTTCCAGAGTGTATTATTTAATGCCTTTTTTTTCGCTGTTTTATATAAAATTAAATGTTGTCAGTACATGTACAGTAAATGTGTTTTTGCATTCTACTCTAAAAATCTCGAATAAAAGATGACTTAATACGCGGGTGTTTCAACACGTCGCTAAATTACAAAGTGGAGTCAAGATTGGTTCTTTTTAATACAAAATTATAAAATATTTTCCAATTTTATTAACATAAACAGAGAGTGAGGTTAGCTTTAAGCCACGATAAATTATCTTAATATTTAAAAGTTTACTACAAGAATTTTTAAAGAGCAAGTTATGGAAATGGTATGTAAAATACTAATCGTATTAATACAAAAACAATAAAACACTTACTTACCTTTGGAACTGAGAAATGCGGTGGGTTGCGAGTTTCGACACCTGAGTCGACGGTTCAAATCCCACTCATGAAAAAATATGGATATGACAGACCCTAATTCCATCACAGTCGGTTACCCGGGAGCCAAAACTGGATGGAAATTAATAAATGAGGCACATTTGGCACAAATAATTAGACAATGCCTGGAATATGTGGCAGTCAGGGCACCGGTGTGAAAACTATACCAAACGTAATCAAGGTGGCCACCACACCTGATCAGAAGCTGCCTGCAGAACCTCACTGGCTGCAATGTGAACTTTTTACCAAAAGAGGGCGCCAAAAGAATGTGAAAAACTCATGAGAAATTCAGCTCCAGTACAGTTGTTGTTCCAAATGTTGTTTTTGAACTGTTAAAATAAAAAAAAAAATAAATACACCTTTAAATCAATGCGGTGGCCTTGAAGTGCAATTTACAAAAGCAAATAAGTAAGAAAAAAAGGGAATTGCAAATAAAAAGTGTCATGCACATTACAGAAGACAACTCACAACCAAATATTTTTGTTTGCTGGCGATTCCCAATTTGTTGTCTTTTGCAATACGATTTTATTTGTTTTAAAGATAACGGTTTGGCTTTTTATTTCTTGATACGGTATTTCATATTTCGTGCTTGTTTTCTTTGTTTTAATTTGGTCTGTTTTATTTTAATTGTGTTATTCCCGATTTGCACTTGTTTGATTCTTTGTAAAACGCTTTTTGTCTGCATATTTTTTTTTCATTTTTGTTTCCGATCTTTTGATTTGTCTACGTTTTTATTAGTTTTCTTTTGTCTGATTTGTTTAATTTGCTCTTGTGTTTTGTCTTTTGTAATATACTGTGGGGTTTTTTGTGTATTACCTTTTTTTGTTTTTGTGATTTGCACTTCAATGCCATTATAGCATGAAAATGTATCTTTATTAAAATAAAAGAATTAGAAAATACATATAGCATAATTTAAGAAAAAATACTATTTGCAAACTTTGTGCAAAAGATGTCAGAAATTTAAAATATAGAAACAAGAGAACCCCATCAACTTGATTGAATGTGCAATTACACTAACATGTTAGCAGTATAGCAAAAAAAAAAAAAAAAAAAATTGAAAAGCACGATCCCAGCCAAGTCAGCATATTTTTTTTATTGTTTTTCCAAAAGGCAACAAATCCACAAATATTCATCCAATGAAAAATTCAAGTAACAAGACAAACTCTGCTGTCATCGTGGTCGTTATGGAACCGACAAAGTCAACAAATTGTCAGTGGACAAACAGTTTTATTTATATATATATATATATATATATATATATATATATATATATATATATATATATATATATATATATATATATATATATATATATATATATATAGCGAATACACGACGAAAATATTTTAAAAATAGTGTTACTGTCCAGCTAGACGACCTATTTAAAAAAAAAAAATGTTTTTTTTGTTTTTTTTAAAACTGAAGAACAGTTGAAGGCTGGATGAATTTCACATAGTTTTGTCATAATTTACACCATCAATAATGACAATCTTCTTTGTCATTGCAGTAAAATAAATTAAAAACTATGACACAAGAAATAACAGTAAATGCCAACCAGGGCATTAAATGTCTAATAAATAACAACTGTCTCAAACATTAAGATACCAAATAACAATAATAATACATCCTGGTGGCAAATAAAAATTTGAAAAAGAGAAATAAAGGGACCGAAAAAATGCCCAAACCATAAATTACGCGGGCCCATGAAAATAAATCCTATATAAATAAACTAATGCTTCTATATATTTTTTACAAACTAAAATTCTAATTGTTGGACCCAAATGACAACAAATACACAAAGAAGTATTTTATTAATTCACATAAGCTAAAGTTTGCGTACATTCTAAACATTTTTAAATAAGAATCAAATAGAAATATTTTTGATGCTGATTTTTGAAATTGGAATGTGAATTAATGCCAAACTTTCACGCTTGAAAAGACCGATGATGACACTGCAAGTTTAGTGTTATTATATACTGTAGTGTATTTTCTTTTTGTATCCAAGGAAGAACATTTAGGAAAGAAAGACATTCTAAAATGTGGAAATTGTACACATCAATGAGGTTAAAGTGGCTCCAAATGAAATCACAAATAAATATGTGTTCAAATGGAAAAAGAGAAACGTTTAAAGTTAAACCAAATCAAACTTAGGTCAAACTTGGCTTTCCAACTTGGCTGAAATTGAAAGAAATAAATCGGATGATCTTTCCTATTTTTTTCCTTTTCGATCGTCCGAATCATGTTCAAGCCTCGTTAAAAGCAACTCAACAGATTGTATAGAGAACAAAATGCTGCATTTCTCTCTAAAACTGACCTGACCGCATTACAGTTTTTTCCCACTGGTGAAGAAATGAGACTCAGATCACAGGACCACAAAATTATAGAAAAAAAAAAACAAAAAACAAGAAAAAAACTAGTGCGATATTTTGGAGCAAACAAACATTAAAATTGTAGCAGATAACTCCGCTTGTCAGTAAGAATTCATGTAAAGGACCCATCCTTTTGTAGGGGGACATTTGTCCCTTTGTTGCCCAAAATGTCCTCTTATGAAGCCTCGTGAAGCACCTGTTTTTTTTACTCCTCTAGATGGTGCTCTTGGTTTGAAAATAAAAACTTTGTGCAGTGAAAATGTATAAAACCTCCCCTGCCTTTTTGAACCAACAGCGCCATCGAGAAAGTCAAAAATATCACAAATGCTTCATGAAGCTTCGTTTGTCCATTACTGCCTCTTTCATTACCGTACGCCGACACAGCAAGACAGGAAGTAAACAAGCCAGCTCGTCTCTCTTGTCTCCAAACCTTTCTTGTGCTTCTCGCTAGCACGACCTCCGAGCGAGGACCCGTCAATGGGTTAGCTCTGCGCGCTCCTTCAAGCAAGCAAGAAAATGGACCGCAAGGATGTCACCTTCACATTTCCCATCCTTGTGTCATTTGTGGACCTTCCAGTTGTGAAGGATGTGAAGCGTCCATGCCGCCGGGCTAAGGAAGGCGTCGGGTTTTTGCTGCCCTCTGCAGGATGGGGGAGACGAGGCCTGCGGCTGTTGTGCTGCGCCGGCTCCGCCCTCTGCCCTCCACGCTTTGAGCCCCGGGCTCACACTCGTGCACCCTGCAAAGAACACCATTGTTGAGTGATGATGTCACAAAGGAACATAATGGTCGGTTAGAGCGGCGAGTCAATTTTATATCGCATCTTTCATTTATGAACCCTTATATAGTAATAATGGACAAATGAAGTTTCATGAAGCATTTGTGATATTTTTGAACACCTCTAAAGTTCACTCTTGGTTCAAAAGGGCAAGGGAAACTTAAGACATTTCTACTAGCATGAGTGGTTATATTTAAAACAAAAAACACTATGAACACCTTGAGAGGAGTATGAGAAAAAAAAATCACGGTGCTTCATGAAGCTTCATTTTCCCATCACTATGATATAGTGCTCATTTTACATGCAGATATGCTCGTCCCATACATGAAATATAATATGTAATAATACAACATCTTTTTTCTTGTTTTTATTATACAGTAAACTGAGTAGCACTTAAATCATTTTTTAAGGTCTTTTTACAAAGGACTTTATAAAGGATTTTTTAAAGTTTATTTATAAACCTTTTTTAAAATATATATATTTTTTACAGTGACTGAAACTAGCAGTAACATTTTTTAATGCTGTCCATGACAGTGTGGTCAACTTCCAGCTACAATCACACAGACATTAGCGCATTGGTACACTTTTTATTTTGAAATTATTGCGGGAACGTGTCGCGGCGGATATGCACCGACATCGACAACATAATGTCACCCTGAAATCAACTTCAAACTCTAGCTAAGGAAAAAAGAATTATTATATGATGCCTGTTGCAGCATTCTGTGGCTGCTCCAGTGTTAGCGGCTATAGCATAGCAGCTAGCGGCGCTCAAGGTTGCAGTCAAGAAAAAAAAAGAAAAGACTTTTTTAAAGGGTAGTTTTTGATGAGGGGCATATTATACATGGAATTTTACAGTATTTATTAGTGGTGGGAAAATGAAGCTTCATAAGGCACCTGTGTTATTTTTCTACTCTAGATGGTGCTCTTGTGTTAAAAACAAACAGGGATGCAATGGAAACTTATTCAAATTCCTCTGCCACTAAGAGTGCCATCTAGAGGAGCCCAAAAATATGGCAACTGCTTCATGAAGCTTCGTTTGTGCATCACTAGTATTCCTAAACCAAATATGACTCAAATAAATCTGACGAGGGGTCAAAGGCCATACAAGTAACATAGCGTTAGGCACGGCATGACATCGGGTCCAAGTTAATGATGTTAGACAACAGAACAGTACAATACCTCCGTTTCACTCGCCATGCATAGAGCAGCGTGCCGGGCTCACTCGTGCAGCTCGGTGAGCGCCACGCAGCATGCAGCCCTCTCGTCCTTACTGTGGGCGGCGCCGTCCACCGCCGCGCCCGCGGTCATGCTGCGGCTGCGGCTCGTCAGCTTCTTTAGCTCGCTGGCGAACGACATCACCTTCTTCTTGTCTTCGCGCACCACCTGCACACCGCGCGTATACAGTGGAATGTCATTTTTCAAACTCAGCAAATCGACTTTCCCCATTGGAATGAAAGAAAATCCATTCGAGTCTCAACAAAAAAATAATCGGCTTAGTGATGTTAGTTGTTCTTCACAGAGGATAAATAATATATGACTGAGTATTTCTTCTGGAATATATGTTCACTATATGTACTGTATGTTGTTACAAGTGCTAATGAAGCAGCACTACCTGCTCTTTCAGCTTGAGAATAAATTTCCCCGCACCCCTCCAGTGACTCTGCGCGTGGTAGACGCACTCCTGATCCAGAAGCACACGTTGGATAGGCTTGGAGGTGGACGACTTCTTGGAGCCGGCATCCTTGGTCACCTCCTCCATGAGGACGTAGTCGCTGGGGTTGGGGTTGGACAGGATGCTGTATGAGTATTTGGCCTTGGATAGAGTCTGGGGAAAAGAAAAGATGAATAAAAAACACATTTAGTACATTCCAGAACATTCCGAAAAGCAAACACGGTGTCCTCCTCAGTATGTACCTGCTGTATGATGTCCTGCGCGGAGCTGTAGCGGGGAGCCTTAATGACGGTGTGAGGCTGCTCTGGGGACACCTCGTGCACCTGGACCAAAAACATGTCCTCCTCCATACCGCCTTCTCCTCCTTTTCCTCCTCCTCCACCAGTGAGTGCCTCCTCCTCACTCTTTGTCACCGCGTTCTTCTCGTTGAGATTCTAATACCAGCACAGAGATTGTATCAGAACCTGCTCAGGAGCACCCCACAATTAATCAGTGACACCATAGGCACCATAGGCGTTTGGCTCTCATTGGTCAATGGTCTGGCCGGGAGCCAATCACGTGTCTTGTAGGAGTGCACGTCTCCCTAATGAAACTCGCACACGCTGTTAGATAGATGCGAAGGGAGAGGAGGAAAGAGCGGCGCTTCATTGGAGCGTTGGAAATCTCTTACCTTGATTTATTTTGTAATAAACTGGAATTTCAAGCGTAAACTCTGACTGTTATCATATTTGGTCAGCGACATGCTTCACTTCTAATGAGGCTTCCGAGCGCCGCTAAAATAACCGCAGCTCTGTGTGTGACTACAGCCAAAGGAATGGGAAGGGATAACATTACAATTACTGTATGAAGTTTAATCATTTAAGATTTAAGTAAATTTGTGTACTGCAGTAGTTTGATATCCGAGGAGTGTCTGTGGCAAGTGCATTTATAGTTGTCTGTCTGGCATGCAGAAAACCTTTACAGCACGTCTCAATATAGAAAAAAAAAAATCTCCGCGATAGGGGCCAATAAGCGAGGGATGGATTTTTCATGTGAAAGTAATGGTATGTCCTATTTTCAAATTGAGAGCAAATTAACAAGAACATTAATCATACACGTGTGTGTGTGTGTGCGTGTGGGCATGTGTGCGTACCTCTTCCTTGGTCTGAAGACAGATCCTCCCTACGTAGCCTTCCTCGGCGTCCCAGCCAGAGACCACCCGGACCAGCGTCTCATCCGGCGCGAGGGGGCGACACTGAGCGCACCGTTTGGTGTCATTGCGCTCCTTGGACAGGGGAAGCTTCTCCTCACACAGGAAGTAGTCTGTCGGGTTTCCCTCGGGGGTCACAATCTGGGTGGAGTGGGGTGATTTGGTGTCATAACGTATGAAGATGTCAAATTACAAGTATTTTTTTTTGCTTTACTTCTACCAACCATGTCTAATAGCTGTTTGCTGGTTGTGTGTTCTGTGATGGAAAACACGGTGAAAGGTTCTGGCCCAGGAACTCCGTGTACTGTTACTTTGTGCTGTTGTGATGCATTTTTCTCCTCAGAGCTGAACAGCTTTTGGACAAAAACAAAAGAAGGCAAATAACTTAATTAATGATGAGTTTTATTCACTATGAGTTTTGTACTACATGATTTTTTTTAGACCAATAGCAACTCTGATATTTAAAACTCTGATATAAAATTCCAATGACTGGAAATAGATAATATTTTGGGGGGGGGTTCTTAATGGTGACAACAATAAATTGAGCATTTCAAGCTAGCATTTTTTTTTAACTTCAACATTTAGGGGGGATTGTTTTGAAGGGAATGTTTAAATGTAATTCTCTTTATCTTTGGTTGTCATGTGTTTATTACACAGGTGTCAAACTTTAGGCTCAGAGGGCTAGATGTGGCCCACCACATCATTTCATGTGGCCCGCTAATATCTCTAGCAAAATTTAAAATTGTAACAAAGAATGTTGTGGGGTTTCATGTTACCATTTTTGCAATTTTAGTTGAACAATAACTCAACAAACTATTAACCATGACTTCTGATTTGCAAGCTAACTATTTATTTTTGTGGATAAGATATATAATGATATGACGATGAAATTAAACATTTTTTCATGGTGATAGTGGCCCAATGAGAAAGGTCGTAAATGCAAAGTGGGCTGCAACAAAAATGAGTTTGATACACTCAATTCATGTGTTAAAAAAGTCCAGTTTAAAAGACGTTCGTTACTGTTTTTTTATGTTAAATTACTCGTATACATCACTTTTTTAATAACATGGTGAGCATGCGCTCTCTGTTTCGTTAACCAGGAATGGTGTTAAAGAGAAAAACATGGTTTCCAAATACGTGCGTCTCACCTGGGATGAAGAGGGGCACGTGGTGCCCCCTGGACTTTCTTCCACTCTTTTGCTGTAGATGAACAAACTGGACACTTCCATGGCTTCGTTGTGTTGCGTTCTCAGTTGCACGTGTCTATAACCTGAAAGGCACAGCAAACGCAGTCAGATTCAGCCCCGAGCGCAGCCGTGTCATCCGCGTCCCCGCCCGGTCCCGACCCGGTTTGAGGGCCCTGAGGGGCAGCGTCCTGTGCGCGGTGGTCTGCGAGCTGTTGTTCTCCACCACGGCCAAGCGCAGGAAGCAGAGTTCCTCGAAATGCACGCTGAATTGGAAGCGCTCGCTCCACATGGGGTTGAGCGTGTTACGGTGGATGGGTTTGGTGCGGAAATGGCAGCTGTCGCCCGGTGTGCCCAAAACGTCCACCTCCACGCAGGGGCTGCCCGAGCCATTGGCCGGACACACGTTCTGGCCGGACACGATCTGGAAGAAAGGGAGAAATTATTCATGATTAAATCATTCAATGTCCTAACTCGAGGCTGGGATTGAAAGATTTAATTAATTATTATTTAATAATAAATATTGGTATTCATAGAAGATATGTGTCAGTGGTATCGCCACAATAGTATCTGAGCTTTTATTTTTTTTGTATGAGGAAAGTTCAAGTGCAAAGTGTTATTTTTCTATTAGTTTTGTCTTTTTTTTGTTACTCAAAATGAACATACGCTCTAATTATTGGTTATTGTCCTTGACCACTACTTATCAGTATTAGGTATGAAAGAAAACATATCTATCACTAATTAAAACTGTCCAATTGTAATATTTTATGCATTTGATTTTCCAGTAGATGTACAGTTCAATTGCAAATTATAAGTATTTTGTTGCCATTATTTATAGTGGGGGCTGCACATTGTCCTCACAATAATGGCCTTTGCAATATGCATTTACGAGAGATATGTTTATGATGAAATTGTGCAATATGTTTATTGTACGCTTATCAGACTTTAACAAATCAGATGCAACTATAATATATATATATATATATATATATATATATATATATATATATATATATATATATATATATGTGTGTGTGTGTGTGTGTGTGTGTGGTAATATATCGTATGTTTTTCCAATATCATCCAGCCCTGGTATATACTGTCCATATATACATCTACATACATTCAATGTTTTGAAGTTTTAATAATTTAATGTGGCCAAATGTTACAAAATTCCAAACCAGCTTATTCCAAAACTTTATGAGGCTCTGGTACTGCTCACTATTGTACTAAAGTCATCCTGTTTACTTTCACGCCTGTCAAATAATGAAATTAACAAGTGACCTCATCATAAAACTGTCCAAACACACCAAAATGGGCCCAAACGGAGCACTATAAAGTTATTTAAGGTTTAAATTCACGTCAGTGAAAACATCCACACAAATCTTGTGTGTTTCATGAGCTCACAGTGAGGGAGTAGATGGCCGAGCTGCTTCTCTCCACGTCTCTCTCCATGGGACAAAAGTGCTGGTATAGTGGGCAGCTTCGGTCCCAAAGCACGACCGGCTTCAGGACGTAACCGCAGCCGCCGTTGGCCTCGAACAGCGCCGTGTTCAAATGCATGGGCAGGTCTGTGGACAAAATAAAATCCAACCAATCCGTTGAGCTGCTTTGATTGGGCGACAAGCAAAGTAGCCTTTTGCTGACCATCCGTTTGGTAGTTGAGCGCCACCAGCTGGATGCCGTGCAGCCAGAAGAGGAGCGGATTGGGGTTGGCCGAGTCGATGCGGGTGGCGGCCGGGTAGGTGCGGAGCAGCTGGGACGCCGTGTGCTGGATGAGCTTCTGAGAGTAGCGCCGGCACAGGCGCTTGGCAGCGTTCTCGTTGACCGAGGAGATGTGGTAGCACTTGGGCGTGCGGATGATGGCGCTCAGTGACGTCGGCGGGTTCGGCGCCGAAGACGTCTGCGGCAGCTGCTGCTGCTCGTCCCAGCTCAGACGCTCGGCCCCGCCTACGGGGCGAAAGAGTGCAGATTCACATATTTGACATTTGATGAAATAAAACGAGAATAATTCAATCCCAAAGATGTAATTAAACATCTTTACCGTGTCCAGACAATGAATCCCAGATACTTGTTCGCATATTTTTTGTTTAATCATTAGTGTAAAGAAGGATTTAAAAATAGCAGGCATCATATTTTCTATTTTACTCTGTCACCACACTTGAAACTAAGGCTGGGTATTTACAGGAAAAAGAATTATAAATGTGATTATTTTGATTGAGGTTGCAATCAAGACTAATAAAAATTGAACATTCATTGACTAACTGAACTGCCAAAATTTTCAATAAAACTTGAACAACAATGCATTAAGTATGTGCCAGGTAATGGCATCAAGTTATGCCATTACCTAGCATAGGAAAAATAATAAAAAAAAAACAAATAAATAAATGTAAACATTTTCACCATTAGAATGTCAATGGGATTTTACATTAACTTTAACATCAGCACTGGTGATGTTTCTTATTTTTAATTTAAATATACAATGTATGCAAACCTTCTTCTTGTGTGTTTGACCATGAATCCAACTGACTTGCCTAGCATTAAAACATCCATTTTTGCCCATATCAATTAGGTAAAGCAAAGTTTTTTGTGGCATACTTTTCCCAGGGGTACGACTCTGCGTGGAGACCTCCCCCGTTGGGCCGGAGCGAACCGGAGCTGTGCCGAATATGGACTTTCTGCACTTTCCGCGGTCCTTCCCCCTCCCTGAGCCCGATGGAGACAACGTAGACAAGCCTGTGTGGGGTCCCGGAAAAATCAGTATAATAATCCAGTAAAAAAAAAAAAAATATATATATATATATATATATATATATATATATATATATATATATATATATATATATATATATATATATATATCTTCATATGTTCATGACAGTCCATCTGGCTCCTTCTCCTTCACTTAGCAGCACATTGCATATACTGTCATCGAGTATTAATGGAAAGCAATACAAATTTAAGGTCACGTTGGAACGGTCAAAGTCAGACAGAAGCATTTGAGAGCGGTAGCCAGTCGCTCACCCTTGCTGGTTTTCATCAGATCACAAATCAACAAAATAAAAGAGCAGTGGAAACACAAGGCTCGGTTTATAAGGGCAAAAAGAGCAGATGAAGGAGGAAAGAAGCAATAAGGAGCATTTCTGGGGAAGATAAACGATGACGGGGAATGAAGATGTTGAATATATGGGCATGTCTCCAATAGTGCAGTCTAAGATAATAAGAATGTCTTTCCCAAGGGATTTGTCATCTTAGTGAGTGTGCAATGTGGAGGATGGGTCTTGCAATGAGAAGTTATTCAATGGGAAAAAAGAGAGGAGGCTTGGATTCCAAGAAGGAGGAATTCACCTGGGAATTTGACAGCCTGGCAGTAGATGACAAGATCGGACAGCTCCTGTGCGATCTGCCGACTCTCCTTCTTGTTCTGAGGGAGGTAGAACTCCTCGCCCAGCTCCATGTCGAACACCTGCGGGTGCAGCAGCACTTGCTTGGAGCACAACTTTTTTGTTTTTGGTTTTTTTTTTTTGGTTTAAGTATCATGGCCTGGGATCATTACTCAACGTCACTATTGAAAACATATCAAAAAATGCTTAAGCTAATGAAATGATGCAGAATTCCGGTTGTTTAAAATGCCTCAGAGCAGGAGCATTGCTAACATCAGCATTTCCGACAGGAGGACCTCGAAGAGCCTCGCGCACAGCAGGGTGTCCCATTGCCAAGTGACGCTTAAGTGTGCTGACCTTTCCTTTGCTTTGAGTGCTGTTGTCAGCCTTCTTCATACGCTTGGACGCTTCGTCTGCAGGCTCCTCTTTGTCCACTGAGCCTTTCCCTTCAGACTTTTCCTCCAGGAGGTTATCTGTGAACACAAGCATTATTTTTTCCATTAATCTATACCCTTGTGATTTTTTTCATCTACATACCGCTAACTAGACTAAAGAGGTTTTGGGGATTAAAAAAAAAAAGAAAAGAAAGACTTCAAACAATGTTCCGTGACATTTGCTAATCTTTGGAACTACATTTGTTATTGTATCTCATGGTGTATTTTATTCAACAGCTCCAGAAAATAACATGTAATATCATCTGTTGTATTTATGGCTCACTAATGCCAAATAAAACTTAACAAAATAAAGGTATGCACTTTTACAAAAAAATCACTATAAAGCAATTTAGAAATAATTTGTTTCATGTTCCAATTAATTTGCTCTTAATTTGAAAAGAAACCTGTACTGATATCTCTAGAATAGTGAGGGACAAACAAAGCTTCATGAAACACTTGCGATATTTTTTAAAACCTCTAGATGACACTACCATTTCATTTCCAACTACTGCTAGTGTTTATTTTTAAACCAAGAGCACCGTTTAGAGGAGTAAATCTACAGATGTTTCATGAAGCCTAATTTTCCCATCACAGCTATTGTTCAAATCTTATGCACCTCCTGAATTGCCTTTGTGTGCCCCCAGGAATAATAGTACCGCCATGTGAGAACTGCTGACTAAACGCCGTTACAAAAATCCAAGTTGACTCCATTAACTTGCAAAAAAAAAAAAAAAAAAAAACTTTTCTGTTTCTAAAGATTCTAGTCCGATTCCTCACGTTGTGACGGATGGGAACAATCAAAAATGAATATACAAAAACTCGGAATGACCCTCCCTCATGGATATAAAAACTGATTAGAGCAACAGTAGTAAGTTTTGCCTTTCCACTTCTCAAGATCTGACCTCACGGTTCGGTTCAGAGCAAAAATTTTCACTTTCGCCTCAGAGAGAGAACATCGAAATACACTGGAATTCTCTGATTAACTCAAAGATCTATCTTAGCTGGGCTGGCAGTGAATGAGTAAACATCCTGCATAAAAGATGTTATTGCGTCAAAATATCAGGAGTAGAGTGCATAAAATTCATCAAATTTACCGGTAGGATTTTCCAATTGAGAAAAAATAAGGCAAGGGGTTGTGTGGGGCCTGAGCGTGGCATCAGGAGAGAGTTAGTGCTGAGAGCGGGATCGGGTAGTTTCCCCCGGCCCGATATTTGGCGTGGGGGCAGCGTAGGGCCTGAGAAACCAGATGGTTTTGTTTTGTTTCCCCGACGAGGCGAGGTCACAGACAAAAACAGTGCGCAGAGGGTAGCAAGAAGGGAGGTGATGTGTTTGTGGAAAAAGAAGAAAGCATCCAGACAATGTTACCCATAAAAAAACTAATAACTGGAAATGATATCAAAGTGCTTTTTTCTTCTACTGAGTGATTGATTAGTTGTATATCATTTAGATTTTTTTTTTTTTAAATGGAGGAAGCAAATGCAGTGGGGCAGGCAAACACACACAGCACACACATCTACAGCTTAAATCACAGTGATTATACATATAACGTGCATATGATCCAACTGTTCCAAACAAAGTCAATTAGAGCTCCAGGATGGATTGGATATGAGGCTAAAAAACTAATTGAAATATTATTATTTTGAGGGGGACTAAAGATGAATAAATGAGTAACAAAGAAGCAGTTTCATTGCGCATATACCGTCAAACACAATAATGATAATCATGGGAGCAAGAAACCACAGCGTTAGATGGAGTGAATGCAGCTAGCACTGCAAAAACATAAGGCCATACTGAACTTATTTAGCCATTTTCATCAGTAAAATAATCATATTTTTGTCTATTATTAATTTATTAACCATTATTTTGATGTACGATTAAAACTTACAAAAATGCATTTCGCCACTTGCTGTCCACGGAAAATGACATCACTTGAGTTGAACCAATCACGGCCTCACGTCTATTCTGGTTTCGGTCATATGACAATCGCAAGCTGAGCCGTGACTGAATGACTACATTACACGTTAGGATTGCGTGATTATGGTCAAAATAATAATCACCATTATTTTGGTCAATATTGAAATCACGATTATTTATTCTTGGGCCAAACATGTCTATTTATTGTAATTTTTTAAACAAGCAATAAATAAACAAGGCTTCAAGGCTTGAAACTTACAAATAATAATAACAAACTGAAATAAATAAATAATAGTAAATGATGATTAAATCAAATTCACCATCTAAAACATGGCAAAAACTTGGCACACAGGGCAAGACAGCTAACTTATTTGCTGAGTGCAAACCAATGAAAAAAATAAGCCTAGTTCGAACCAAGCACATTTATTTTTTAGCAAATTTGAATACATTCGTCAAAATGTCATTTTCGGTCATTTCAAACGAATTTATTCCAATTTTTCAAAATGGGTCTCAATTGACAGCTAGCACTGTTGATTTTAGGAATTAGAGGACAAACCGCATGCTCCTGCAAACATGTGGGAAACAATGTCAAATCAAGCACTTTGCCATCCTACCACCAGGGGGGATTGTAGGATGGCAAAGTGTTTGACTTGACTTGTAATAAAAAAAAAAAAGTGCTTGACTTTTGAAATGTTAATATCGCCGAGGATCAGCTTCATTAATCAGGGCAGCCAATATCGTGATCTCGATTAAAATCTGATTAATTGTGCAGCCCTAGTAAATGTGAAGTCATTTTCAGTCGACAGCAAATGGCGAAATGTATTTATAAATAGAACTAATGACGTTAACAAATTATCTAGACAAAAGATGAACTTTTTGACTGTTGAAAATGGCTATATAATTACAAGTATCACTTTAATGAGAAGGTAACAGTGGTGCACATTGAGGTTTACCTTCCAGCCCATAGGAGGCAGTAGAGGCATTGAGGACATCGGCTAAGTGGGGAAGAGGTCAAATCAAACGGGACAGACAGGTAGGAAGTTTAAAAAAAAAAAAAAAAAGGAATTAGATTGTAAAATATAAGTATTAAAAGGAAAAAAAAAAAAAACAAAAAAGAGCACAAAGTGAGAAAAAAGGGGTCACATGACAGTCAGATCAAACGTGTGCTTACCATCTGATAAGGATTCATAGTCGTAGTCGTACTCGTCTTCATCCTCGTCCTCTTCGTCGTTCGCGTGGCTTCCGGGTGAGGCGCTTCCCGGTGAGCCGTTGCTTGCTTGGGCCTGCAAGTGGGCCAGCTGGTGAGCCTAAAATCAAAAACAAAAAAAGGTTCGTTGGAAAAGATCTCATTAAGTCAGTCAAAATGGATTTTGGACGTCTATAGCCGTCAATGGTAGTAAATGAAGTACCAAGCATTACATGTTTTGTTGTTTACTGGCCTATTAAATGAACACATCACCTTCTGCTTCAATATGTCCACAGGTGCCTGATGGGCTTTCAGCTTCTTGTTCTTCAGCAGGATCCTCCCCCGAAGCTGCAGCGGCGATGGCAGGTGAGGGTCGTCGCTGAAGTCGCTCTCGAAGAGGAAGCGCGTGACCAGACGGTCCCCGAACACCGACTAGAAATTAAGAATGCTAGCCATTAACTCTTTCAGTGCCATGGGCGGTTATTTTTGTCATGTAAAATACTTAGGTTATATGCCAGTGATGTTCGTGGCCAGCGCTTCTTTTAATATTATGCCAATTGAACACTGTTGTAGTACGCAAACTGTTCATTTTCCATCAAAAATACTGTTTCCCTCTTTTTGTCCATGTTTTATCGAAGGGAAGGATTGTCGAAATGTTTCAAAAGCATTTGTGTCAAAGTGTATACAGTATGTATGAGGGTTTTTTCTCCTTTTGTCCAAAATAGCCTGGAGTCACTCAAATGACCTACTTTCAAACAGTGATTACTAAAGAACAGAATTAATTAGAATCAAGAATGGAATCCAATCTTTCAAATGGTGCTATGGTAATTTCTACATAGTCATACAATACAATGCATTGTTGGCCTTGAAAAATGCGTCAAAATGCTGGAAATTAGCTGTCACTCGAGGTGTTGCTTTTTCAGATAACGCCTGGCACTGTAGGAGTTAATAGGGAAAGGAATTAAAGTCTTGTGTCACGTCACTTTATATATTCCTAAGATACACCCTATTCATTTGTAAAGAAGATTTGTATTTGATTCAAGTGGGCTTGCTAAATTCTAGTGTGCTGACATCTTAGCGAAGGGAAAATGAAGCTTCATGAAGCACCTGTGTTATTTTTTTGAGATCAGGGGTGTCAAACTCATTTTTATCGTGGGCCATCTTGTAGTTTTAGTTTCTGTCGGAGGGCCGGAATGACTGTGATTAAAAAAAAAAAAAAAACTAGAAGTGTATTCATCACACTCTTAGGAGGTTTTGAAATCTTGATAAAAACTGATCATAAAAGACATGTGAAAAAAACAACGGTGCCCCCCCCCCCCCCCCCCCCCCCCCCAATATTTTAAAAGTTGAAGACAACTTGCAAGTTTAATATTTTAGCCAGAAACTTGAAATCAAATTAGCATTTTGTGGGCCATATAAAATGAGGTGGCGAGCCGGATCTGGCCCCTGAGCCTTGAGTTTGACACCCGTGCTCTCCATAGTGCTCTTGGTTTAAAAAAAAAAAAACACTCACTGTGGAAAAGTATGAAAATTTTCTTGAGTCAAAAGTGCCACTTAGAAGAGTCAAAAGCATCCCAAATTTTTCACAAAGCTTCGTTTGTCACTTTATCACTACCTGGCTTTTCCAATGATGTCTCATATTTGAGTGGGATGCAATCAACTCTGCTGTCTTGCTGAGACAAAATGGACATAAAACTGGACACAAATAAACAGGTTGTCTCTCTGGAGAATATCCACAAATCCACTCCTGAAAAGCTTTAGACAATTCTTCCCACTTCAGTAGACTGTATATTTCAATGTACAAACACAAAAGTAGATATCACATAAACAAAGCAACGATGTGTGTGTGTGTGCAGGTGTGAGCGCGCGCGTGTGTGTGTGTGTGTGTGTGTGCCAAAGAGTTGTGTGAAAAAGATGAAAAAGCTAAGTCCATCACTTTAGTCTCTGGGGAGGACGAGACCGCTGGGAGGGCTTAGCAAGATGAAAGCGTACATTCCAACACTTACACGATCTCAAATGTGTTGGTGAGTATAAAAAAAAATAAAGGGAGGTTTAGAGAATCAAAGAAAGAAAAGTCAAAAAGTGGAATTGCATTAGATGACTCAAAATGAAAGTGGATTTGAATAATTTCACAGGTACCTTAAAGATGTCGGCCATCTTGCGTTGCTGCGGAAGCGAGCAGTGGTTCTCAATGGACAGGATGACCGGCATGTCCGAGTTGACAAATGCGGAGCGGTTAATTGCTTCCACCACATCCTGAGGAAGAGACGTGCTTTGCCTTCAATTATTCAAGAATATTACAGTGCACAGCCGTGATGGACTTACTATGAAAATTTAAGAGCGTCGCAATCGGTCTTTACCTTGAAAGGTATTTTGGTGGTGAGCGTGTGTCCGTGATAGATGACCGGCATGCCGTCATCGCCGTCCCAACAGTCCAGTTCGACGCTCCTGCAGCCTTGCAACAGCACCTTCAAAGTAGACACAAGTTATCTCAAATCATCGTTGCCCATTTAAATGAATGGAAACACCATTAATCCGTTCTATCCGGCAAGGTTCTACCTTTGGTCTAAAGAAAAAGAACTCAAGGAAATCGAATTGTGTTAAGCCTTACGCTGAATCTGATTCGATGAAACGGATTTTGGAAGTTAGGGCCGTGACAGAAGAAAATAGCCAAAAATGTAGATCATTCGATTCGACACAAAAATAATCAGTCTGTTTTCATGGAAGTTTAGGCCAGCGGTTCACAGGATTTTTACATTAACTGCCATTGACGGATATAGCCGTCAAAAGATTTTACCTGGGCAAGGAATGAGTTATAATTTGGAATTACATTTGTAGCGGTATTTCTAAGCATATTTTATTCAGCAGCTCCAGAAGATAGATTATTTAAAATCATCTTTGTTATTTCTGGTTTGCCTGCTGTGAAACTGCACTAATCACAATTTGAAAAAAAAATATCCACATCTGTATAAAACTTAACAAAATAAAGGCAAGGAGTCACTATAGTACATTTTAGCAATAAGTTGCTTCATGTTCCATTTAATTTGCTCTTATTTTGAAGAAAAAGTACCATTAAATAGTAAAAGTACCATTAAATAGCCTTCTCTAAGCATATTTTATTCAGCAGCTCCAGAAGATAGATTATTTAAAATCATCTGTGTTATTTCTGGTTTGTCTGCTGTGAAACTGCACTAATCACAATTTGAAAAAAGAATATCCACATCTGTATAAAACTTAACAAAATAAAGGCAAGGAGTCACTATAGTACATTTTAGCAATAAGTTGCTTCATGTTCCATTTAATTTGCTCTTATTTTGAAGAAAAAGTTCCATTACTTTGACAGCATTAAAAACCATTGTTTGATTTAGTGATCCACTTAAATATAGTGATGAAAATAAAGCTTTATGAAGCACTTGAGATATATTTTTAAAAATGTAATTCATTTGTCTATATTAAATTCCAAAAGATCAAAAATAATAATTAATTGTTGCACCTCTGCTGAATATCAACATGAAAAAATTGAAATTAAGTGAGGCTACTATTTTTCTCCACAGACCTGACTATAAAGCTCAACAGAAGACTCTCCTTTGAGCTGGTGCCCGGTCAGGTAGGTGTTGTGAGAGGATTCGATATAGTAGTAGGACAGAGGATATTGGAGCTCCTCGGGGTTCATCTGAGATTCGTCATTACGACTGGCACAGTTCTCCTTGTCCATGAGGTACCTCGTAGAGAAAGAAAAGTAAGACCTTTAAATTCCACTGGCGTACTATCGGGTTGAAGACTGTGTGCATTTGCTACTAGTGTACCTCGCAAAGCCTTCGAAGGACATCCAACCCATTTGCCTCATGTTTGACGAGGGCTCAAATGTCTGCAACGTAAATTTATTCATCAGCAAAATTGATCGCTACCTTCCTTCCTTCCTCCTTGTCTGAGGTTTCTTTCAGCCGCATCCAATTCATTTACGAGTTTCTTTTCCCAATCAATAATGGACCAATCCTCATCTCATTCACAATTCAAACTAAGGTAGAGTAAAAATCTGAATAATTGACCCCTATTGAAAAGCAGTGAGAGGAAACAAATGAGATTTTATTCATTATTATTCTAAAACTAAACAGCCAATTAATCAATAATTAATATTTTACTGCTGGGAAAAATTGTATTGGCGTAAAAAAAAAAAAAAGTGCAATAGGGGAAAACAAATGTTTTATTCATTTTAATTTTTTAAAATAATTAATCGGTAATCGTTCTTCTGCAAAAAAAAAAAATCAACATTGGCGTAAAAAAAATTCATATCAGGGCACTGGGTGGAAACATGATATTTTACCCATTCTAATTTTCCAAACTAACCAGCTTATTGATCTGTTTTTTTTCGTCATAAATCGATTTTGCCTTAACAAAATTCATATCGGGGCATTGGGAGGAAGCAAATAATTGTTTATTAGGGTTTATAAAAATAATGAGACAATTAATTGGTAATCATTTTTTTCTGCCAAAAATCGGCACTGCCCTAAAAAAATCATATCGGGTTTTAGCAGTGTTGTTTTATTCATTACAATTTTAAAAACTCATCAGCCAATTAATCAGTAATTGTTTATTGAAAAATGGTATCAGCATGATAAAAACCTTATTGGAGACAATAAATGATATTTTACCCATTATAATTTTTCAAACTGATCAGCCTATTAATTGGTAATCATTTTCCTCAGCCAAAAATCAGCAGCAGCCTAAAATCAGAACAAATCAGCTGGGCCTTGATAATTCGATTCATTTGATCATCTAATAATCATTGCAGCTCCAATCCAAACCAATCTGAAAATAGACTTTGACATGTGATCTTATAATCACTCAAGCGGTCCTCACCTGGATAATGCTTAGAATGTCGTCGTAGCTCAGGTGTTCCCTTTGACAGTTGACCAGGAAGTCGTTAAGCTGAGGAATGGCCAAACCCGACACGCCCAGCGACGCGTTCTCCACACCCGTTCCGTTGGTAACGATGCTGGCGGCGGCGATAGCGTCCGAGATCTGCTTCTGGTTATCTGACATTTGCTGCCTGGCCCGGATGAACAAGTTGAGGTCGGAGCCATTCCGGGTCAGAAGGTCTGCAAAGCAGCAAGGCGCCAATTAGGACAATGCGGATGTTTGGGCAGGTGCTTATGCACATTGTCAGTACCAAGGTCTGGTTGGAGGCCCACATCCCTGTCATCAATCTTGAGGTTGGTGTAGAGAGGAGCCGACTCTGAGGTGGAACGAGTGCAAGGAACGGCGAACGTGTCGAAAAGCTCCTTCAGGTCCTTTCTGCTCCGTATACTGGCAGAAACCACGAGATCTTTTACTGTTGAAGCTCTCATAAATCTCATCTAATATGAGTCGGTACTCAAAGTTAATGAATGCAAAAAGTCCCAAGTGTGCATTCAAAGAACTAACCTGAAGGACTTGAAAAGTTCCACAAACTCGATGAAGCTCATGGTGCTGTCAGAGATCATCAGGTTCTGGAAACCTTTGAAACAGCCTTTGCCACGACCGTGCCATGATCTGCTGCTCCACGCCCTGTTCACCGAAAATCTCATGACAAGGGAGCCCCAAGTTGATCTTTTATATTAGCGTACCCTGACTGAGCCTTGGTTGTCCCCGAAAGGACTGGCGAGGATTGCGGGCGAGACTGGTTGCTGCTGGCCATGCTGGAGGAAGAGGAAGAAGAGGAAGAAGATGCAAGCAATCCAGGACTTCCTTTAGAGGTGAGAGAGAACGGTCCGGGGAAGTTGTCATCTGTAAAGGTTCAAAACCACCAAGGCAAAATTAGTATGGCCTCAAATGTACAACATTTTAAAACTGCAGATTTCAGTGTCACCTGGATCTTCCTGGTCTATGCTGTCCGATTCTGGTCCGTTTCGATACGATCCTTCTTTACAGCTGCGTGTTTTCCTGGAAAACATCTCGTCATCTGTGGCATCCCCGCTATCTCCCTGCATTCAAACAAGTAAATTAAGAGTGTAAACAACAAGCAAGGCGTCACCACATCCAAATTTCCAGTTGCGCCAAAATAGAGGACCATCGAGTATTTGGGTGGGAATAGTACTGACCCTAACAAGGGCCTTTTTCTTCTTCTTAGCCTTGTCATTGATTCCCAGAGGACTGCTTTTGGGGGTTCCCGATTTATCCCCTCCACTTGTTCCCATGTTCCACCTGCGCCCACCGAACAGCTCGATAGCTTGGGCCAGTGTCGGACCTTCATAGCGACCTTCCTCCTGGTAAACAAACAAAAAGTAAAGGCACTGGAGCATATCAGTGTGGTTCTCGACGGAATCAAATATTTCATTGTTGG
Organism: Hippichthys cyanospilos; assembly: GCF_059441005.1. NCBI lineage: Eukaryota > Metazoa > Chordata > Actinopteri > Syngnathiformes > Syngnathidae > Hippichthys > Hippichthys cyanospilos. The sequence goes on from NC_142385.1 coordinate 7,241,957, forward strand.
CTAGGGATGGGACGGAGTGAGGCGGGAGTCACAACTTATGATGTAAACAACGGGACGATCTGAAATTATGTTCGAACCGAATATAGGGCACTAAAAAAACAATGCAAATGTATTGATAATTTATTGTCCCGTGCCTGTTGTCAGCGTTTAGCGCAGCGTTAAGCTTAAATTAGAGCTAATAGTGCTGTTGTGAGATAAACATAGTGCCCCCGAGAGTAGTTGGATTATTTTTCAGAGGCAGGTTAACTCTTTCGGTGCCAAGTTTTATCGGAAAAGGCAAGCCTTAGAGTGCCAGCTTTTTCAGCATTTTGACGGATCTTTTAAGGTTGAGAAAATATTGTGTGTTATGGGTGTGTACACATAGCGGTATCCTATGAAAGACTGGATTCCATTCTTTACCTAGAAAAAGAAAGTATGAGTCTACCTCATTCTGTTCTTTAGTAGTCACGGTTTGAAATTTGGGACTAAAGGAGAAAATCGGGTTTTTATGAAAAGATGTCAAAAAGATGGCAAAATAACAGTTTGCGTATATTTATAACTACACCACAACAGTGCTTGATTGGCTTAATATTAAGCGGGGGGCTGGCCACTAGTATTCAATTTTAAAAAACGGAGTTCTAGTCTTGTCACTGGCACACAACCAAACTATTTTGCATGATGGAAATTCTCGTCCATGGCACTGAAAGAGTTAATAGATGGGAATGACTGCATGCTTTGATGATGTCATCCTCAAACTGTTGCAGTTGCTACTGATCACTTTTGGACATACCAAGCTGAGTCAAATGTGTCTACTGTGGGTATGATGTCACTTTGTCTCATAGGGAAATATTTATGAGACAGCGGTATAAATGTTTTGTTTAGATAAAAAAAAAAAAAACAACAACATTGATTTTCAAAAGTTATAAAATGTGTGAATTTTGTTATACTGGCGCAGCTGGAGCTAGTATTGCAGAATGCACTTGAGTTTATTGCAGTTTCCTCAATAAAAACTTAACTTTGAAAACAGGAAAAATTTATTTGGGCCATTATTTTTTAAAGTCTAACTTTTTGCCATCTCATTCTCGTGGACTCAATCTCATGCGACAACTTCTCCGGTCCCGACTCTATTGTTGGCATACCTGATACAGACTGACATACTGCCTCCTCAGCCACTGCAAGCGCTGATCCGGAAATTTCTTCAGCTTCCTGGTTGCATTCACCAACTCTGACAGACCTTTGTAAAGCATTTGTGCCGTGTGGCTGGGGGCCACAAAATGCAGGAGTCTGTTGGATGTAGCAGAGAGTCGAGAAAATCAGTACTGGGTGTCTGATAAGTCACTTTACATTTCCTTTCCATAACTTTCCCGAAGCATGTAAACTGATGAAGCCAAATGAGAGGAAAAAAAAAAACAACGCCAAGCGAGTCTGGACCTGTTGTCGGTGGTGCTAAGGCCATAGAGGAGGCTGAGTCCGTTCTCCTCCACTGTCATCTGGCTCAGTTTGTTCTGCAAACAAACCGCGTGGACGTCCACTCCCTGGTGACCCAGGAAAACAGCCTGTGTGTGCATACAAAATTAGGATCACACTCTCATTTATCACACAAAAACAACAAGTCATGTGGTAGGAAAAAAACAAAAAAATAGGACAAACCTTCACCACTCCGAGGTCCAGCAGACCTTCTGCCAGCCCTGCCAACACCGACTGTCCCAGACCCAGTGGTTGCTCGGTGGTGGAGACCCCTCTATTTTGAGGCTTACCTGCCACACATGTTTACCACAGGAAATTGGCAATGGAAACATATTCCCATATACAAAAATAATAATATGGACTGTGTTGATTTGAGTAAACACAATAGAGTAAAGGTGATAACTGGAGTGGTTTTACGCAAACATAATTATGTTGGTCCAGCATTCATAATAATCACCCCAAGTGAGCGTGGTGTTGTCAGGCTGGAGTCTGAGCAGACAACGGGCAGTCAGGTGGCTGTCCTGCTCGTAGTGGATGACGGTGGCGCCTTGCAGCAGGAACTGGTGAATATCTGGTTGCAAGGACAACGCGTACCTTTAAAAAAAAAAAAAGCAAACGATTGAATTGCAAGTCATCTTTGGTATGCGCCTGTTGATATTTATAGCACTTATGCGACTGAGTGCTTTTCTTAATGGATCTCGCCTCTTACCAAGGGATGAGCTCAGTTCCGTGGCAAAAAGCTCGATGCGTCTCTTCCGTACCCTGAAACTCCATCTCGTTAGATGCGGGCTCGGATGACAGGTCGCCTTCAGAATCAGACAGGTCGCCCACCATAAACCTGTAAATGGGAAAAGAGAGAAGTGAATAGATCCTAAAATTATCGGCAAGATTTTACTTTATCCTGCTGAGAGCCTGTTTAGCAAGACATCAACACCACCATTGGCAAGGCCAGGTAGGACAAACGAAGCTTTGTGAAGCTTCATGAAGGACTTGTGATGTTTTTTGACTCCTGCAGATGGCATTGTTGGTTCAAAGACAAAGTGGAGATTTAATGCATTTCCACTGCACTAGTGCTTACTTGAAACCAAGTGCCATCTAGAAAAAAATAAAAATAAAAAAACACAGGCGCTTCATGAAGCTTCATTCTGTTATCACACTAGGACTTAGTAGGGTAGCTCCAATGAGGCAAAATACTAAAACAAAAACTAATGTCCACCTCACATGACGTTATTAGAAACTGACTAACATACATCTTGCGACAAAAAATTAGTCAATAAATAAATAAAGGGAACACATCTTCTGGGGCAAACCTAGAAGATATAGGGAGTGCCTTCAGGTATGCGGAGGTCATACTGTACATGATACTACTGAGCAACAACATGCTACTTGGATTTTCTGAATGCATTCTTCATTCGTTCATAGCCATTATTCGTAAATTGTTATTTTTTGAGTTCTCTGAGACCCAAGCATCATGCGCCACTGCAAAAAGATTCAAAAATTAAAAACAAACTCGAAAGTCAGACCAGAGTTAGCTGGTTTAATTCAGAACCCCTGAATCTTTATCGAAAAGACTTACGAGACAGGTTTTGAATCTTGTG